>NC_057812.1:655215812-655311217 GCF_018294505.1 Triticum aestivum
GTGTGGGTTATCGTCCTCGGACGCTCGGGTGGCGATTCGACGGTGGACTCGGTGCGTGGTTGGTGGGCTGCTCCAGTGGCCCTCTGACCTCAGATCTGAAGGTTGCTTCTCCTCTTTTCTCTAGCCCGTCTCCAACCTGTCCTAGCGCCGGTGAAGTTTCACCGGTCTGCTGGTGGCTGGTTGTGGTGGTGTTGGTCGGGATCGGGAGAAATCCCTGGTTGGTGTCTCCGACCATGGCGGTGGCCAGGTCCACAACAACACCTCGACGTCCCTCATCCACCGTACCAGATGAGGATCCATCGTCGATCTAGTCGTTCCGTCGGTTCAGCCACCCCGTCATCCACCTCCAAGGAGCTGCCCCGATGTTCCCCTCGTCGTTCGCGCCACCTCCATTCCCACACCGCCGTCTTCACCTGCACCACCAAAAGAGCATCATCATAACCGTTTTCTCGGATGAAGCTGCGGCCTAATCGGCGCCACCAAAGAGGTTGTACACTAATCGCCGCATTTTCTTCTTGATTCGATCTCACGGTGCTGCTGGCGCTCGCTCCCGAGCCGACACGGCGCGACTCCATCCACGCCGGCGTCGCCGACCACTTCCTCCATGGCGTTGCTCCCTCAGCGGCGACGTCCACATCAGTAGGAGCTGCTGCTTCTTTAGCTCTCGTTTGCGCTGCTGCTGTGCTCTTGCTCTCGGTCACCTGCCTGGTTTGCTCTTGCTCTTGCTCGCGCTGCTGCTATCGCTCTTGCTCTTGCTCTTGCTGCTACTCCCGCTCTTGCTCTTGCTTGCGATGTTGCTCAGATTTAGCTACACTTCAGTCGACTGAATTGACTTTTGGGTCAGTTAATTTTCAGGGGGGGCTCGCTGGAGTTAAGGAAGAACCAGCCACAACGGGAAGGAGGGCTCGCTAGAGAGGTACCTGATACGTCTCCAACGTATCTAGAATTTTTGATTGCTCCATGCTATATTATCTACTGTTTTGGACTATATTGGGCTTTATTTTACACTTTTATATTATTTTTGGGACTAACCTATTAACCGGAGGCCCAGCCCAGAATTGCTGTTTTTTTGCCTATTTCAGTGTTTCGGAGAAACAGAATATCAAACGGAGTCCAAATGGAATAAAACCTTCGGGAACATGATTTCTCACCGAACGTGATCCAGGAGACTTGGACCCTACTCCAAGGAGTCAAAGAGGAGGTCACGAGGGTGGGGGGCGCCCCCCCTATGGCGCGCTCCCTGCCTCGTGGGCCCCTCGGAGCTCCACCGACATACTCCTTCCTCCTATATATACCTACGTACCCCAAACGATCAGAACAAGAGCCAAAAACCTAATTCCACCGCCACAACTTTCTGTATCCACGAGATCCCATCTTGGGGCTTGTTCTGGAGCTCCGCTGTAAGAGGGCCATCATCACGGAGGGCTTCTACATCATCATAGCCTCTCCGATGAAGTGTGAGTAGTTTACCTCAGACCTTCGGGTCCATACTTAGTAGCTAGATGGCTTCTTCTCTCTCTTTGAATCTCAATACAAAGTTCTCCCCCTCTCTTGTGAAGATCTATTCGATGTAATCTTCTTTTTGCGGTGTGTTTGTTGAGACCGATGAATTGTGGGTTTATGATCAAGTCTATCTATGAATAATATTTGAATCTTCTCTGAATTCTTTTATGTATGATTGGTTATCTTTGCAAGTCTCTTCGAATTATCCGTTTGGTTTGGCCAACTAGATTGGTAGTTCTTGCCATGGGAGAAGTGCTTAGCTTTGGGTCCGATCTTGCGGTGTCCTTTCCCAGTGACAGAAGGGGCAGCAAGGCACGTATTGCATCATTGCCATCGAGGATAACAAGATGGGGTTTATTTCATATTGCATGAATTTATCTCTCTACATCATGTCATCTTGCTTAAAGCGTTACTCGGTTTTAACTTAGTACTCTAGATGCATGCTGGATAGTGGTCGATGAGTGGAGTAATAGTAGTAGATGCAGAATCGTTTCGGTCTACTTGTCACAGACGTGATGCCTATATACATGATGATGCCTAGATATTATCATAACTATGCTCAATTCTGTCAATTGCTCAACAGTAATTTGTTCACCCACCGTAGAATACTTATGCTCTTGAGAGAAGCAACTAGTGAAACCTATGGCCCCCGGGTCTATTCTCATCATATCAATGTCCATCACTTTAATCTTGTTTTACTTTTTACTTTGCCTTTACTTTTGACTTTGCATCTTTATACCAAAAATACCAAAAATATTATATCTATCAGATCTCACTCTCGTAAGTGACCGTGAAGGGATTGACAACCCCTAATCACGTTGGTTGCGAGTAGCTATCGTTTTGTGCAGGTACGAGGGACTTGAGCGTGGCCTCCTACTGGATTGATACCTTGGTTCTCAAAAACTGAGGGAAATACTTACGCTACTCTGCTGCATCATCCTCTCCTCTTTGGGGAAATCCAACGCAGGCTCAAGAGATAGCAAGAAGAATTTATGGCGCCGTTGCCGGGGAGTCTACGCAAAAAGTCAACGTACCAAGTACCCATCACAATCCCTATCTCTCGCATTACATTATTTGCCATTTGCCTCTCATTTTCCTCTCCCCCACTTCACCCTTGCTGTTTTATTCGCCCTCTCTTTCTCTATCCTCCCTCTCTATTTGCCTCTTTTGCCTGTTTGCTCTTGTTTGCTCGTGTATTAGATTGCTTGTTTGTCGCGATGGCTCAAGATACTACCAAATTGTGTGACTTCACCAATACCAATAATAATGATTTCCTTAGCACTCCGATTGCTCCTCTTGCTAATATTGAATCTTGCGAAATCAATACTGCTTTGTTGAATCTTGTTATGAAAGATCAATTCGCCGGCCTTCCTAGTGAAGATGCCGCTACTCATCTGAATAGCTTCGTTGATTTATGTGATATGCAAAAGAAAAGAGATGTCCATAATGATGTCGTTAAATTGAAGCTATTTCCTTTTTCGCTTAGAGATCATGCTAAAGCTTGGTTTTCGTCTTTGCCTAAAAATAGTATTGATTCATGGAACAAGTGCAAAGATGCTTTTATCTCCAAGTATTTTCCTCCCGCTAAGATCATCTCGCTTCGGAACGATATTATGAACTTTAAACAACTTGATCATGAACATGTTGCACAAGCTTGGGAGAGAATGAAATTAATGATACGTAATTGCCTTACTCATGGTTTGAATTTGTGGATGATTATTCAAAAAAATTATGCCGGATTGAATTTTGCTTCTAGAAATCTTTTAGATTCGGCCCCGGGAGGCACTTTTATGGAAATCACTTTAGGAGATGCTACTAAACTCGTAGATAATATTATGGTTAATTATTCTCAATGGCATACTAAAAGATCTTCTAATAAAAAAGTGCATGCGATAGAAGAAATCAATGTTTTGAGTGGAAATATGGATGAACTGATGAAATTATTTGATACTACGAGTGTTTCTTCTGATCCTAATTGTGGGATTCCTGGATTAGGGGGTCTCCGGACAGCCGGACTATCTCTATTGGCCGGACTGTTAGACTATGAAGATACAAGATTGAGGACTTCGTCTCGTGTCCGGATGGGACTCTACCTGGCGTGGAAGGCAAGCTAGGCAATACGGATATGTGTATCCCCTCCTTTGTAACCGACCTTGTGTAACCCTAACCTCTCCGGTGTCTATATAAACCGGAGGGTTTTAGTCCATAGGGCAACATACAATCATACCATAGGCTAGCTTCTAGGGTTTAGCCTCTCTGATCTCGTGGTAGATCTACTCTTGTACTACCCATATCATCAATAATCAAGCAGGACGTAGGGTTTTACCTCCATCAAGAGGGCCCGAACCTGGGTAAAACATTGTGTCCCCTACCTCCTGTTACCATCCGCCTTAGACGCACAGTTCGGGACCCCCTACCCGAGATCCGCCGGTTTTGACACTGACATTAGTGCTTTCATTGAGAGTTCCTCTGTGTCGTCGCCGTTAGTCTTGATGGCTCCTACTATCATCGATAGAGATGCAGTCCAGGGTGAGAATTTTCTCCCTGGACAGATCTTCGTGTTCGGCGGCTTCGCACTGCGGGCCAATTCGCTTGGCCATCTGGAGCAGATTAAAAGTTACGCCCCTGGCCAACAGGTCAGGTTTGGAAGCTTAAACTACATGCCTGATATCCGTGGAGACTTGATCTTCGACGGATTCGAGCCTCTGACGTGTGCGTCACGCGGTCACGATGAGTATGATTTAGCTCTACCATCGGACAGTGTTCAGGAGATCGCACAGGCAGCCACTCCGACCCTCAATTCGGAGCCAGTTGCGCCGTCCATGGACGGGTGGATGGACCCCTCCACGGAGGCCTTACCCTCAGCGGCGATCGATCCAAACATCGACCTTACCTCGCACGAGAGCTGTGTTGTTAAACTGCCGGATCCTTCTCCGGCCACGGACTGCGAACCGCCTGCGCCCGTTCCTATCGAATCTGATTGGGCGCCGATCATGGAGTTTACCTCCGCGGATATTTTTCAGCACTCGCCCTTTGGCGACATACTAAACTCATTAAGGTCTCCCTCCTTGCCAGGAGGATCCTGGCCGAACTATGTCCGGCAGGACTGGGATGCGGACGACGAAGAAATTCGCGGCCCACCCACCACCCACTTAATAGCCACTGTCGATGAATTAACCAACATGCTCGACTTCGACTCCGAAGACATCGACGGTATAGACGACGATGCGGGGGACGAAGAGGAACCACTGCCCACAGGGCACTGGACAGCCACCTCATCATACGATATATACACGGTGGATACACCCAAAGAAGGCAATGGCGACGAGATAGCGGAGGATGACCCCTCCAAGAAGCAACCCAAGCGCCGATGTCAGCGGTGCCGCTCTAAGTCCCGCCTAAGCAAAAGTGGTGATACCGGCACAGGACATAATAACACTCTGGATAGTGCCGAAGACAACAACAATCCCCTCTAGCAAGATATAGAGCAGGAGGATGGAGGAGCCAGCCCTCCTGAGAGAGCAGCAGATGGAGAGGCGGAGGATGATAATTACATGCCCCCTCCGAAGACGAGGCAAGCCTCGGCGACGACGAATTCGCCGTGCCAGAGGATCCCGTCGAACAAGAGCGCTTCAAACGCCGGCTTATAGCCACGACAAATAGCCTTAAGAAAAAGCAGTAGTAGCTTCAAGCTGATCAAGATCTGCTAGCTGACAGATGGACCGAAGTCCTCGCGGCCGAGGAATATAAACTCGAGCGCCCCTTCAAGAGCTACCCAAAATGCAGGTTGCTACCCCGACTAGAGGAAGAAGCATATGACGCGGCTGATCGGCCACCTCGTGGCCGCGATAGAGAGGCATTCCAGCCAAAAACTCAGCGTGCATCGCGACACCATTCAAATAAAAAGGCATGGGGAGATACGCCAGACCTGCGAGACATATTGGAGGACAAAGCAAAGCATGCAAGATCGATCTATGGATCACGAGGGCGCGCCACTATGCGAGATGATAAACGTCACGCCGGATACAGTAAAAGTAAATCCGGCCGGGCCGAACACAGCGGGCAAGACCCATTCGAGCTGCGTCGCGATATAGCCCAATACAGAGGTGCCGCACACCCCTTATGCTTCACAGACGAAGTAATGGATCATCAAATCCCAGAAGGTTTCAAACCTGTAAATATTGAATCATACGACGACACAACAGATCCCGCGGTATGGATCGAGGATTTCCTCCTCCACATCCACATGGCCCGCGGTGATGACTTACACGCCATCAAATACCTCCCACTAAAGCTCAAAGGACCAGCGCGGCATTGGCTTAACAACTTGCCAACAGAGTCCATTAGCTGTTGGGAAGATCTGGAAGCCGCATTCCTTGACAACTTTCAGTGCACTTATGTGCGACCACCAGATGCCGATGACTTGAGCCACATAATTCAGCAGCCAGAAGAATCAGCCAGGCAATTTTGGACTCGGTTCCTAACAAAGAAAAATCAAATCGTCGACTGTCCGGATGCAAAGGCCCTAGCGGCTTTCAGACACAACATCCGCGACGAATGGCTAGCCCGGCACCTTGGTTAGGAAAAGATGAAATCTATGGCATCCCTCACGACACTCATGACCCGCTTTTGTGCGGGAGAAGACAGCTGGCTGGCTCGCAGTAATAACATATCGAAGAACCATGGTACCTCGGATAACAAGGACGGCAATAGCAGGTCACGTCGCAATAAATATAAGCGCCGCATTAACAGCGATAATATCGAGGATACGGCAGTCAATGCCGGATTCAATGGCTCTAAACCCGGTCAACGGAAAAAGCCATTCAAACAAAGTACGCCGGGCCCGTCCAGCTTGGACCGTATACTCGATCGCTCGGGTCAAATACACGGCACCCCAGACAAGCCAGCCAATCACACCAACAGGGATTGTTGGGTGTTAAAGCAGGTCGGCAAGTTAATTGCCGAAAACAAGGACAAGGGGCCGCATAACAATGATGAGGAGGAGCCCCGGCAGCCACACACCGGAGGACAGAAGAGGTTTCCCCCACAAGTGCGGACGGTGAACATGATATACACAACCCACATCCCAAGAGGGAGCGGAAGCGTGCGCTCAGGGACGTATATGTGTTGGAGCCAGTCGCGCCAAAATTCAACCCATGGTCCTCCTATCTGATCACTTTCGATCGCATGGGACCATCCCACTAGTATCCGTCATGGCAGATTCGCCGCACTGGTTCTGGACCCAATCATTGACGAATTTCACCTCACTCGAGTCCTTATGGATGGCAGCAGCAGTCTGAACCTGCTTTATCAGGACACAATGCGCAAAATGGGTATAGACCCCTCAAGGATCAAACCCACAAAAACGACCTTTAAAGGCGTCATTCCAGGCGTAGAGGCCCATTGCACAGGCTCAATTACACTGGAAGTGGTCTTCGGATCCCCGGATAACTTCCGAAGCGAAGAGTTAATCTTCGATATAGTCCCGTTCCGCAGTGGTTATCATGCACTGCTCGGGCGAACCGCGTTGTCACATCCCTAGTTCTGGTATGACCTCGGCTAGCCTTCATGTTTGCATCATGTTTAAATTCCATTTAAACTTGAAATGGGGATTTGTGAAACCCTCAGAATCATTTCTGGAAATGACCCAAGTAAAACAAATTGCTCCAAAAGGGTCCAAGAAAATGCTCATGTTGCTCTCTCAAAATATTGGACAGAGATAAAAATCAAACCAATATTTTTAAGAGCTCATAAGTATTTATTTTGGGCATTTGGAATTAATCCAGTAATTATTTGCTTTGGATATATATTTGCTATATATAATATATGTCCAAAAATTCTTAATTTTGGTGAGGGGCTTTGGATTAATCCCTTATGTCCCTGCACAATTTGACAGAATTAAATAAAATGATTTAGTACTATTAATAAGTCAGAACAAATGATAGAAAATAGAAAATGGAAACAAAATAGAAAAAAGGGAGAAACTTACCTGTGCACCTCACATGGCCTTACCTGGCAGAAGTGGCCCGGCCCACCAGGGGCTCCCCGGTCTTCTTCCTCCTTTGACACAAGGATAACGCGCGCGGCCGCCGCGCGCGAGCACACGCCGGCCACCTCCTGCTTCCCTGCTCGCCGCTGGAGGCACCCGAGGGCGACACGCACCCCCCTGAAAACCTCTCACTCTCTCCCCGAGTCGATCCCCTTTCCTTTGTCTCTCCCCCTCGCTCTTTCTCCCGTGCCCGAGCGCTGCCGTCGCTGCAGCTCATCGCTGTCGTAGCTACCACCTCCCCCTCGCCCTCTCTCCGTGTCTGCAAGCTCCGCTACGACCTCCTCTTCGTCCCCGATGAGCCACGCACCGCCGGACGCCCTGCTGCCTCGCCATCGACCCGTCTTCTCCGCGCACGGCCGCCGGATCGCCATCGCCGTTACGCCGCCGTCTGGTCCTCCTCGAGCTTGCTGAGCCTCCCTACCGACTCCATGTGAGCCCTTGCTTCATTTACCCCTAACTCCATGCCCGATTTCGAGCACTAGCTGCCTCCTCCACCGAAGCCGAGAGGCAACGCCGCACGAGCTCGACGCTGGCGACACTCCGGTGATCACTTGGTCCCGGGCATGCGTCCAATGTTTTCGCCGCACCGCTTAGAAGCCCTAGGTGCTAACCCCGCATCACCATGGCCGTTGTAGCGTCGACCCCGAGCTCACCCAAGCTCCGGCCGCCGCCAAGCTTGCTGTTGCCGCCACCACAGGCCACCGTAGCCCCCCATGCCTGCTCCATTAGGTGCGCACGAGCTCCAGCTAGCCGTAGAGGCCAACCGCGTCGCAAACCGCCGCATGTTGCGCGAGCCCAAGCAACTCCGACGAGCCTCCGCCGCGAGATGTGGTCGTCGTTGCTTAATTAGGTGACGCTGACATGGCAAGATTAGTTTAGGACTAATCCCCCATTAGTGACATTGACAGTGGGCCCTGGCGCCTTAATCTTTTAGTTAAATTAGAAAATAACCCCCAAGTTTAACCTGTGACACTGACGTGTGGACCCCACACGTCAGGTTTGACCTGATCGGCGCCGTTGACCTGCTGACGCAGTAATAGTTTTCTGGATTAAAATAAATCAGGAAAATCCAGAAAATGTTATAAACTTCAAAAATTCATAGAAATTCAACCGTAGCTCAAATTCAATCTATCCATCTGTACCATCTTCATGCATGACAAACCAACCTATACATGTTGTATATATGAAAACATATAAATGGCATATTTAAGAGCTTAATTTGGAGTTGCATTTGAACCCTTGGTTCAAATGGACTTCAACCAAATAAATGCTAGATGCATTAACTCAAACAACCTCACATCTTCATGCCATGTTCATGCATCATATTGTTGCAGATGCTTATGTATTGATTTCTGACACCGTTCTCGATAGGTCCCGCTTTGGAGAGTGGTCCAGATAAGTACCTGTTTGAGGAGCAGTGACCCCTGTTGATCTACCAGGCAAGCAAACCCCCTTGTTCATTCCGATACAATCCTACTCTCTCGCTCCTGCTCTCATTTATTGCATTAGGACAACAACGATTCAACTGCTACTTTATGCTACGGTAGTTGAACCCATTCCTCTGCATGACCTATCATTGCCACAGTAAATAGTTAAAACCCACTAGCATGTGTAGGAGTTGATTGAGCCATGTTGTGTTCCTACCATGCTTTGCCTGCTATTGCTTAGAGTATGTCAAGTCTGATTCATTGGGAATGAATTGGAGTGCAATGCTATGTTCTGATGCTGAGAGTTAAGTGTGTGAACACGTTTTGGTAAAGGTAGCGGTGTGAGGCCATGTAGGAGTACATGGTGGGTTGTCTCACTGGAACCGTCCTTAAGCACTGAGTTCCGTGTATGTCGTCCAATAACTAGCTACTACAACACATTGGAATGCTTAAGTGCCCCTCTCGACGTATTAACCAACTTGATCTCCGTCCAGGAGTTGCAAATAGTTTCTGGTGTTTTTAGGTAGTGCTATTTTTCTACCGAGTGGCACCTGGCAGGGTGGACTTGGGACAGACTAGGCACCGTGGCCTGGTGTACCTAGTGGCACCCGGATGGTGGGCTCGTGAACCCTGTACACATCGTTTGGGGCCGTGAGCGAAACCCCGGCCGGATCTCCTTGCAGATGGAACCCGAATAGGCGATAAACCTGGACTAGAGTCTTGAGTGGTTAGTCAGGTCGTGGCCGACACCCTCGCCAGGCTTCCGCTTGAAGGTTGCCGAGATACATGACGTGTATATGGTGATAAGTGGTGAGAGCATGTGTGAAGAAGTACACCCTGCAGGGTTTTCATGATCTATACGAATAGCCGTGTCCTCGATTATGGACTTCTTGGATGCTTACGTGGTACATAGACAACTTAAAGTGGATACTCTAAAATGCTCAAGACAAGTGTGAGTGCTATGGATGGCCTTCTCGTAAGGAGACGGGGATGAATCCATAGTAGTGTATTGATGTGGTGATTAGTGGACTCATGTGCGCTGCCTCATCTCAAAGAAGTTTCTCGTTGTCGTAGAACAGGATAGCCACTGAGTCAAAGCTGCCTTGCTGCAACTAAACCCCACATTACCTTCTTGATACAAATGCATGTATGATAGGATCTGATGTAAGTCTTGTTGAGTACCTTTGTACTCACGTTTGCTTTATTTATGTTTTGCAGGTGAGACATCTGTCTCACTAGTAGTACCGCTTGGACTTGACGAGTAGCTTGTTACCTCTGCTACGATCTTGTACCCTTGGGAGCGACTTGTAGATAGTCAGGCTTCTCAGCCTTTTTCTTTTGTTGTTGTCTGTACTCAGACATGTAATGCTTCCGTTGCTTGTATGCTCTGAATGATGGGTCATGTGACCTCTGTTTGTATTAATGCTATGTGGCTCTTCTGGGCCTTTATCTATATGAGTTCGCGTTATGTTGTGATGCCATGTTGTACAACACATACTTGCATGTTATGCGTACGTGTAACATGTATTGCTATGTGTGGGATCCGACAACCTAGTTGTTTATCCTTGGTAGCCTCTCTTATGGGGAAATGTAGTCTAGTGCTTCCACTGAGCCATGGTAGTCTGCTATAGCCCGGTTCACCGGAGTCCTACTAGCCCAGCACTACTGCTCCGGAACACTTAGACTGGCCGGCATGTGATTCACTTCGTCCATGTGTCTGTCCCTTCGGGGAAATGTCACATGGTGACTTCCGGAGTCCTGCTAGCCTGCTACAGCCCGGTTTACCGGAGTCCTGTTAGCCCAGTTGCTACAGCCCGGATTCACACGCTGATGACCGACATGCTCGATGTTGTTTCATGTATGCCTGTCCCTGTAAGTCAGTGCCACTTTGGGTTCATGACTAGTCATGTCGGCCCGAGTTCTTTGTCATATGGATGCTAGCGATACTATCATATACGTGAGCAAAAAGGCGCAAACGGTCCCGGGCCATAGTAAGGCGACACCTGTGGGAATACCGAGCGTGAGGCCGCAAAGTGATATGAGGTTTTACATGCTAGATCGGCGTGACTTAGAATCGGGGTCCTGACACGCATTTTCGAGATTCAATGCGGTACCGCATTATGCATACCTCAAGCTCAAGATGCCAGGACCTCGTGGGGTTATTACAGTCAATGGAAACACAGAGCGCTCTCTCCGAACAGAGGAGCACACTGCGGCCCTCGCAGCAGAAGCGCAAAGCAGCCTCTCAAGCCAATCCACCAGTTCGGCGTTTCAAGACCCGGACACCTTCAAGCGCGCTCGGAGCAATCGGCACATAGACCGCCTGGCGCGATCTGAGCTCGTGTAGCAATGCGGCCCCCACCCCAATCCCAGCCAAACAGCGGAACTCGTGCCACGCGTACATAATTATGCATTAAAAATACCATGGGCACAGGTGGGGAGGGGGGCACAACTGCGGCACACCGCAAGACGCGGCTTAAACCACACTAGGGGCTTCCCGTTTGGTTATTTTTCTCTTTTTTCAGGACCTTAATCTCTGGAAACCCTGTCCGGCAGCACTACTGCCGAACACATGATGCAGCAACCAAGGAGGTAGAAAGCTACGTCACACCACGGAATTCCCAGGTGGATTACAATAACAAGCGAAATATTTGATTTAATACTGTTTCTCAGCTTGCCCTTGGAAGGGACATAGTCCTACTCTTTGCTTATCGCACCATCTGTATCATTCTGCTTTAACGCACCTTTTTGAATAAACAATGCATAATATTACGACTATTATTGCATTCTTGATATATATATATATATGTGTGTGTGTGTGTGTGTGTTCATTAATGACGCCTTGCAACCGTACACTCTGGTACGGCAAATACACCAGGGGCTTACATACCCCACAATGCGGTGTGAAAAGTCCGAACACTTTCACAAGTGCGGCACCCTGAACTTATAGCATTATATGCATCAGCTCCGAATCATGTCTTTGGTTAAATGTTGGGTTTGCCCGGCTCCTATGTTTTGGTACCTTACGTTCCGCTCTATCGGCTAAGGTAGCGCTAGGAGAACTATTGCGATTGTGCCCCGGTTCTGCTGGGTTCAGCACCTTAGTAGAGAAAGCTAAAACTGACTGTCATGATAAGGCGAGGGACTGGTCGCTGTTCGGCGAGGTTTTCGAGTCCCTAAAGACTTATGCCGCTTAGAGCGAGGGGCCGGCCTTGTCCGGCTTAAAGGCGTGTATCGCGCCCCAAATTCGGCCTTCCGAATACTAGGGGCTTCGCCGAAATTTAAAATTATAGAATTCTATGGCTAAGTGAGAGTGATAAAGCATTATTAGTTCGGTTGCCTTGTTCGTTGTGCTGAGCACCTCCCTCGAAGGACCCAAACATGGGAACAGGAGTGCTCAGGTTTATCCCGAACACCCCAGCACTCGTGGCATGGGGGCAGAAGCCGAGGACTAGCCATCTCTCAGATTCGATAAACAGCCAAACAGAAGGTAATATTTTAAATTCACACAAGCATTGCATAGCGCATATGAAACAAGTTTTCATCATACAGGATCACACGAGCAAGTTTACTCAAATATTACATCCTTTGAACATTCGTTCGCTATAAGACGGGCACCCTTCAGGACACCCTCATAATAAATTTCGGGGGAGCGATGCTCTTGCCCTGCGGCGGCCCTTCCTTGATCAGCTTCACGGCGTCTAGCTTGGCCCACTGCACCTTCACACGGGCGAAATCCCGGCATGCACCTTCAATGCAGACGAACCGCTTGACGACCTCCAGCCATGGGAAGGCATCCACAAGCCGCCTCACCAGGCCGAAGTAGCTGTTCGGAAGGGCGTCGCCAGGCCACAGCCGGACTATAAGGCCCTTCATGGCCTGTTCGGCCGCCTTGTACAGCTCGACTAGCTGCTTTAGCTGGTCGCTCAGAGGCATCGGGTGTTCGGTCCCAGTATACTGAGACCAGAACAGCTTCTCCGTTGAGCTTCCCTCCTCGGCCTGGTAAAACTGTGCGGCATCCGACACGCTACGGGGCAAATCTGTGAATGCTCCTGGAGAGCTCCGAATTCGGGTAAGTAATTGGTAATTTACTTTTACATGCTTGGTTTGCATATAGAATGCCTTACTCGCCGCTATCTTCTTCATTGCGTCGATCTCCTAGAGGACCTTTTGGGCTTTGGCCTTGGCACTTTTTATGCTCTCGTGGGCCGCGGCAAGCTCAGACTCTCATGTCTTTGAGTCAAGCTCCAACGCCTCGTGCTTCGTCACGAGAGCCTGGAGCTCTTGCTGCACATCGCCCACCTGAGCCTCTTGCTTTTCTCGCTCGGTGCACTCCTTGGCCGCTTTATCTTCGGCCTCGGACAGCGCTTGCTTTAGGGTCGCCACTTCGGTCGTGGCCCCTGGCAAATTCATGATGATCCTGTCATTTTGCAATCGCACTCTTTTTATACATATCCACAGACTAGGTACTACTTACCTTTGTTCTACTCGAGCTGCCTCTTGGCAAGGCCAAGCTTGTCCTGGGACCCTTTAAGGTCCTGCTTCAGTACGGCGACCTCCGCAGTTAGTGCGGCAGACGCCAGCAGCGAAGCCTGCATATGCATATTGACATACTCATATTAGACTCTTGCGATATTGTTTGATCCTTTGTTCGGCTTTTTCTTTGTGAACACCGAACAGAGCATCAGGGGCTACTGTCTATGCGGTAATATTTTCCTATATTGTAAACACTTACCTCAAAGCCTATTAGAAGGCTGGCACAGGCTTCAGTCAATCCGCTCTTGGCGGACAGAACCTTCTGGATCACCGCACTCATGATAGTGCGGTGCTCCTCGCCGATGGAAGCGCTACGAAGCGCTTCCAGCAGATTGTACGACGCCTCTGGATGGATAGAGGTCACTGGTATAGGCGTCTCGCCCCTCTTAGAAGGAGGCCGCCTACCCGAGTCCCGACCCACTGGAGGTTCCGGCGCGGTGTTCGGCTGAGGGCTGAACTCGGAGCTCTGAGGGGCCTTGTCCCCTCGGCTCCCGGAGTCCGGGAGTCCGCCTTGAGGCGCCTCCAGGACTGTCTCCCCTCGTCTCGGTGCCTCGTGAGACAGCACCTCGGCGTCATCCGCTGGATGAGGGGAGGTGGTGGTCGGGACTAGATCGCTATCCATGTCCGACGAGCCTAGGGAGCCGTCCGATGATACATCGATACGGGCTCGGGGCGGCCTGCATAATCATATTTCGGCGTTAGGTGAAGTAGTGTGACAAAGGAATACTATGAGTTACTTTGGTATCCGAATACTTACGACTTCCCCAGGGGCTTGGCCCTGGGCAGCCACTCGTCTTCGCCGTCGGCGGCGGTGGTAGAGCTGTCCGGAAGGAGAGTTCTCCCCTTCTTGGACCCTTCGGCCTCCCCAGTTGGGGCGGCCTTCCTTTTCTTGTCTCCCCCGTCTAGAGGGGGAGCATCTTCTCCCGCATCCTCGTCTTCGGGAGAGTATTGTGCCGTAGAGTCCTCGGACGGTGAGTCCAATGACGCCTGGCATCGGGAACTCTTTCGGGTTCCCTTGGCCTTCTTGGTCTTCTTCGGCACCGTATAAGGAGCCGGAGTCAGCATCTTCGCCAGAAGAGCGTTTGTTGGGCCTTCGGGCAAAGGAGCCGGACAGTCGATCTGTCCGGCCTTCTCCTGCCAGTCCGGTCAAAGGTACGGGAGTTTAGATCCCGCAGGGAGTCAATCTATGAAAAATAAGTATCCTGTAAGAGGTAAAGCAGCTTACCATGCTGGCTTGGCGCTTTGCGCTGAATCCACGATCCTCCATAATGGGAGGGGGGACCTCGGCACTCTTGAACAGCACCCTCCAGGCATCTTCATGAGTTGTGTCGAAGAGATTGTTTAGAGTTCAGTGCTGCGCCGGGTCGAACTCCCACAAGTTGAAGGCCCGTTGTTGGCACGGGAGGATCCGGCGGTGGAGCATGACCTGGACCACGTTGACGAGTTTGAGCTTCTTGTCCACCATATTTTGAATACATGTTTGGAGTCCGGTCAGCTCTCCCGAACTACCCCAGGACAGGCCCTTCTCTTGCCAGGAGGTGAGCCGTGTGGGGAAGCCAGATCGGAACTCGGGGGCCGCTACCCATGTAGGGTCACGCGGCTCGGTGATGTAGAACCACCCCGATTTCCACCCCTTTATGGTCTCCACGAAGGAGCCCTCGAGCCATGTGACGTTGGGCATCTTGCCTACCATGGCGCCTCCGCACTCTGCCTGGCGGCCGCTCACTACCTTCGGCTTGACATTGAAAGTCTTCAGCCATAAGCCGAAGTGGGGCTTGATGCGGAGGAAAGCCTCGCACACGGCGATAAACGCCGAGATGTTGAGGATGAAGTTCGGGGCCAGATCGTGGAAATCCAGGCCGTAGTAGAACATGAGCCCCCGGACAAATGGGTGGAGAGGAAATCCCAGTTCGCGGAGGAAATGGGTGAGGAACGCTACCTGATAATCCACAAGTATAGGGGATCACAACAGCTTTCGAGGGTAGAGTATTCAACCCAAATTTATTGATTCGACACAAGGGGAGCCAAAGAATATTCTCAAGTATTAGCAGCTGAGTTGTCAATTCAACCACACCTGGAAACTTAGTATCTGTAGCAAAGTGTTTAGTAGCAAAGTAATATGATAGTGGTGGTAGCGGCAACAAAAGTAAAGACAGCAAAAGTAATATTTTTGGTATTTTGTAGTGATTGTAACAGTAGCAACGGAAAAGTAAATAAGCGTAAACCAGTATATGGAAAACTCGTAGACACCGGATCAGTGATGGATAATTATGCCGGATGCGGTTCATCATGTAACAGTCATAACATAGGGTGACACAGAACTAGCTCCAGTTCATCAATGTAATGTAGGCATGTATTCCGTATATAGTCATACGTGCTTATGGAAAAGAACTTGCATGACATCTTTTGTCCTACCCTCCCGTGGCAGCGGGGTCCTATTGGAAACTTAGCACATAGTGAATACATGAACTCCTCAAACTATGGTCATCACCGGGAGTGGTCCCGATTATTGTCACTTCGGGTTTGCCGGATCATAACACATAGTAGGTGACTATAGACTTGCAAGATAGGATCAAGAACTCACATATATTCATGGAAACATAATAGGTTCAGATCTGAAATCATGGCACTCGGGCCCTAGTGACAAGCATTAAGCATAGCAAAGTCATAGCAACATCAATCTCAGAACATAGTGGATACTAGGGATCAAACCCTAACAAAACTAACTCGATTACATGATAAATCTCATCCAACCTATCACCGTCCAGCAAGCCTATGATGGAATTACTCACGCACGCCGGTGAGCATCATGAAATTGGTGATGGAGGATGGTTGATGATGATGACGGCAACGAATCCCCCTCTCCGGAGCCCCGAACGGACTACAGATCAGCCCTCCCGAGAGGTTTTAGGGCTTGGCGGTGGCTCCGTATCGTAAAACATGATGATTTCTTCTATCTGATTTTTTCTCTCTGAAAGCAAATATATAGAGGTGGAGTTGGCGTCGGAGGGTCTCCAGGGGGCCCACGAGGTAGGGGGCGCGCCCCCCACTCTCGTCAGAAGGGTGTGGGCCCCCTGTTCTTCATATTTGGCGAGGATTTTTTATTATTTTTTCTAAGACCTCCCGTGGGGTTTCAGGTCATTCCAAGAATATTTGTTTTCTGCACAAAAAACAACATCATGGTAATTCTGCTGAAAACAACGTCAGTCCGGGTTAGTTCCATTCAAATCATACAAATTAGAGTCCAAAACAAGGGTAAAAGTGTTTGGAAAAGTAGATACGACGGAGACGTATCACTACCCTCTCATGGGGCCTGGGGGTGGGTATGAGCTGCCCCTCCTCTGGGAGCCGGTGCGCGATGTCGTCGGGCAAGTATCCGGCTCTCCTCAGCTTCTTGACGTGTCCCTCCGTGACGGAGGAGACCATCCATCTGCCTCCCGCTCCGGACATGGTTGGAGAAGGTCGAGGTGGGAAATGCGAACTTGGGCGCTGGAGCTCGAGTGTGCGAAGGTGGATGAGCAAAGGAGGAAGAAGGCATGGATGAAAAGGTAAATCCTTATCCCTTTATATGGGCGGACGAAACTCTGTGTCCCCACTAGCCTGGTAAAACTCGCTCGTCTCCCAAGCGCCGTAATCGATGGCACGGTTGGGTTACCCACACCCGTATTGATGAGAATCCCATGATAAGGGGACACGATCTCTGCTTTGTGAAGACGTGTCAAAAATCTGCCTAGCGTTATGTGCGGGGCTAGTTAGAGGAAACAGTTCGAATAATCTCCGGGCCGTGACATAATGTCGTGTTGCCAAAACAAGTCAGCAAACTGGATTTGTGGAAATATTATTCTCTCTACGGTGGTATGTGGAACTTATTTTGCAGGGTCAGACACTATCCTTATATTCAAATATATTTGTGGTGTATTCGGAGGAGGAACCCGCCTTGCAATGCCGAAGAAAATACAGCGCGCCGGACTCATCGTCATTGAAAGCCTGGTTCAGGGGCTACTGTGGGAGTCCTGGATTAGGGGGTCTCCGGATAGCCGGACTATCTCTATTGGCCGGACTGTTAGACTATGAAGATACAAGATTGAGGACTTCGTCTCGTGTCCGGATGGGACTCTACCTGGCGTGGAAGGCAAGCTAGGCAATACGGATATGTGTATCTCCTCCTTTGTAACCGACCTTGTGTAACCCTACCTCTCCGGTGTCTATATAAACCGGAGGGTTTTAGTCCGTAGGACAACATACAATCATACCATAGGCTAGCTTCTAGGGTTTAGCCTCTCTGATCTCGTGGTAGATCTACTCTTGTACTACCCATTTCATCAGTATTAATCAAGCAGGACATAGGGTTTTACCTCCATCAAGAGGGCCCGAACCCGGGTAAAACATTGTGTCCCCTGCCTCCTGTTACCATCTGCCTTAGACGCACAGTTCGGGACCCCCTACCCGAGATCCGCCGGTTTTGACACTGACACTAATGATATGCCTTTGTCTACTTTGATTGAGAATAACAATGAATCTATGCATGTGAATTTTGTTGGTAGGAATAATTTTGGTAACAACGCTTATAGAGGGAATTTTAATCCTAGGCAATATCCTAGTAATCCTTCTAATAATTATGGGAATTCCTACAACAACTCTTATGGAAATTATAATAAGATGCCCTCTGAATTTTAGAATAGTGTTAAAGAGTTTATGAATTCACAAAATAATTTTAATGCTTTGCTTGAAGAGAAATTGCTTAAAGTTGATGATCTGGCTAGGAACGTTGATAGAATTTCTCTTGAGATTGATTCTTTAAATCTTAGATCTATTCCTCCTAAGCATGATATCAATGAGTCTCTCAAAGCCATGAGAATTTCCATTGATGAATGCAAGGAAAGAACCGCTAGGATGCGTGCTTCCAAAGATGCCTTTATTAAAGCGTGTTCCTCCAATTCCTATGAAAATCAAGATGAAGATCTAAAAGTTATTGATGTGTCTCCTATTAAATCTTTGTTTTGCAATATGAATCTTGATGAAACTGAATATGATCTTCCTTTACCTAGAAGGTGTTCTAAAAATTCGGATTATTTAGATCTTTATGATGAAATGGATAAAAGTGGGATTGAAAGAAAAAAAAATCTAGATGTTGCTACACCCACTATATTGGATTTCAAGGAATTTAATTATGAAAGTTGCTCTTTAATTGATTGTATTTCCTTGTTGCAATCCATGCTAAATTCTCCACATGCTTATGGTCAAAATAAAGCCTTCACCGAACATATTGTTGATGCCTTGATGCAATCTTATGAAGAAAAACTTGAGTTGAAAGTTTCTATCCCTAGAAAACTCTATGATGAGTGGGAACCAACTATTCAAATTAAAATTAAAGATCATGAGTTTTATGTTTTGTGTGATTTGGGTGCTAGTGTCTCTACTATTCCCAAGACTTTGTGTGATTTGCTAGATTTCCGTAATCTTGATGATTGCTCTCTAAACTTGCATCTTGCGGATTCCACTATTAAGAAACCTATGTGAAGGATTAATGATGTTCTTATTGTTGCAAATAGGAATTATGTGCCCGTAGATTTCATTGTTCTTGATATAGATTGCAATCCTTCTTGCCCTATTATTCTTGGTAGACCTTTCCTTAGAACGGTTGGTGCGATTATTGATATGAAGGAAGGGAATATTAGATTTCAATTTCCATTAAAAAAGGGCATGGAACACTTTTCAAGAAATAAAATAAAATTGCCATATGAAACTATCATGAGAGCCACTTATGGATTGCCTACCAAAGATGGCAATACCTAGATCTATCCTCGCTTTTATTCCTAGCTAGGGGCGTTAAACGATAGCGCTTGTTGGGAGGCAACCCAATTCTATTTTATTCCTTGATTTTTGCTCCTGTTTAGTAATAAATAAATTATTTAGCCTCTGTTTTGGTTGTGTTTTTTGTGTTTAATTAGTGTTTGTGCCAAGTAGAACCGTTGGGAAGACTTGGGGAAAGTCTTGTTGAACTTGCTGTAAAAAAACAGAAACTTTAGCGCTCACGAGAACTGCTTTCATTTTTATTTGAAGAGTGATATTTAGTTAATTCTTTTTTAAGATGATTAATAGATAAATTCCTCACGTCCAGCAATTTATTTTAGAATTTTTGGGGTTCAAGAAGTTTGCGTTAGTTACAGATTACTACAGACTGTTCTGTTTTTGACAGATTCTGTTTTTCGTGTGTTGTTTGCTTATTTTGGTGAATCTACGGTTAGTAAAATAGTTTATAATCCATAGAGAAGTTGGAATACATTAGGTTTAACACCAATATAAATAAAGAATGAGTTCATTACAGTACCTTGAAGTGGTCTTTTGTTTTCTTTCTCTAACGGAGCTCACGAGATTTCTATTGAGTTTTGTGTTGTGAAGTTTTCAAGTTTTGGGTGAACTCTTGTGATGGATTATGGAACAAGGAGTGGCAAGAGCCTAAGCTTGGGTATTCCCATGGCACACCCAAGATAATCCAAGTACACCAAAAAGTCAAAGCTTGGGGATGCCCTGGAAGGCATCCCCTCTTTCGTCCACTTCCATCGGTGATTTACTTGGAGCTATATTTTTATTCACCAACATGATATGTATTTTGCTTGGATCGTCTTGTATTATTTTTGTCTTTGTGTCTTAGTATGACACAATCATCCTTTCTGTACACACATTTTGAGAGAGCCATACATGAATTAAAATTTGATAGAATACTCTATGTGATTCACTTATATCTTTTGAGCTAAGTAGTTTTGCTCTATGTGCTTCACTTATATCTTTTGAGCTATGTAGTTTTACTCTATGTGCTTCACTTAGATCTTTTAGAGAACGGTGGTGGATTATGTTTTAAAGAAACTATTGATCTCTCATGCTTCACTTAAATTATTTTGAGAGTCTCTTAATAGCATGGTAATTTGCTTAATAATAATATGCTTGGTATTCAAGATTTGTGAAACTTTCTTTTTGAGTGTGTTGAATACTAAGAAAAGTTGGATGCTTGATAATTGTTTTGGGATATGGAGGTGATAATATTAAAGTCATGCTAGTTGAGTAGTTGTGAATTTAAAGAATACTTGTGTTAAAGTTTGTGATTCCCGTAGCATGCACGTATGGTGAACCGTTATGTGATGAAGTCGGAGCATGATTTATTTATTGATTGTCTTCCTTATGAGTGGCGGTCGGGGACGAGCGATGGTCTTTTCCTACCAATCTATCCCCCTAGGAGCATGCGCGTAATACTTTGCTTTGATAACTTCTAGATTTTTGCAATAAGTATATGAGTTCTTTATGACTAATGTTGAATCCATGGATTATACGCACTCTCACCCTTCCACCTTTGCTAGCCTCTCTAATATCGCACACCTTTCGCCGATATCATACACCTACCATATACCTTCCTCAAAACAGCCACCATACCTACCTATCATGGCATTTCCATAGCCATTCCGAGATATATTGCCATGCAACTTTCCACTGTTCCGTTTATCATGACACATTCATCATTGTCATATTGCATATCCCGGTACACCGCCGGAGGCATTCACATAGAGTCATATTTTGTTCTAAGTATCGAGTTGTAATTGTTGAGTTGTAAGAAAAATAAAAGTGTGATGATCATCATTATTAGAGCATTGTCCCAAGTGAGGAAAGGATGATGGAGACTATGATTCCCCACAAGTCGGGATGAGACTCCGGACAAAAAAAGAGGCCAAAGAAGCCCAAATAAAAAAAGAGAAAAAAAGAGAGGCCATAAAAAAAGGCCCAAATAAAAAAATAAAAAAATGAGAGAAAAAGAGATAAGGGAGAATGTTACTATCCTTTTACCACACTTGTGCTTCAAAGTAGCACCATGATCTTCATAGTAGAGAGTCTCTCATGTTATCACTTTCATATACTAGTGGGAATCTTTCATTATAGAACTTGGATTGTATATTCCAATGATGGGCTTCCTCAAATTGCCCTAGGTCTTCATGAGCGAGCAAGTTGGATGCACACCCACTTAGTTTCTTTTTGAGCTTTCATATACTTATAGCTCTAGTGCATCCGTTGCATGGCAATCCCTACTCACTCACATTGATATCTATTGATGGGCATCTCCATAGCCCGTTGATACACCTAGTTGATGTGAGACTACCTTCCCCTCTTTTTGTCTTCTCCACAACCACCATTCTATTCCACCTATAGTGCTATATCCATGGCTCATGCTCATGTATTGCGTGAAGATTGAAAAAGTTTTGAAAAAGTTAGAGTATGAAACAATTGCTTGGCTTGTCATCGGGGTTGTGCATGATTTAAATACTTTGTGTGGTGAAGATAGAGCATAGCCAGACTATATGATTTTGTAGGGATAACTTTCTTTGGCCATGTTATTTTGAGAAGACATAATTGCTTTGTTAGTATGCTTGAAGTGTTATTATTTTTATGTCAATATAAACTTTTGTCTTGAATCTTATGGATCTGAATATTCATGCCACAATTAAGAAGAATTACATTGAAATTATGCCAAGTAGCACTCCGCACCAAAAATTCCAATTTATCATTTACCTACTCGAGGACGAGCAGGAATTAAGCTTGGGGATGCCTGATATGTCTCCAATGTATCTATAATTTTTGATTGCTCCATGCTATATTATCCACTGTTTTGGACTATATTGGGCTTTATTTTCCACTTTTATATTATTTTTGGGACTAACCTATTAACCGCAGGCCCAGCCCAGAATAGTTTTTTTTTGCCTATTTTAGTGTTTCGGAGAAACAGAATATCAAACGGAGTCCAAACGGAATAAAACCTTCGGGAACGTGATTTTCTCACTGAACGTGATCCAGGAGACTTGGACCCTACTCCAAGGAGTTAAAGAGGAGGTCGCGAGGGTGGGAGGCGCGCCCACCCCCAGGGCGCCCCCCCTGCCTCGTGGGCCCCTCGGAGCTCCACCGACGTACTCTTTCCTCCTATATATACCTACGTACCCCCAAACAATCAGAACAGGAGCCAAAAACCTAATTCCACCGCCGCAACTTTCTGTATCCACGAGATCCCATCTTGGGGCCTGTTCCGGAGCTCCGCCGAAAGAGGGCCGTCATCACGAAGGGCTTCTACATCATGATAGCCTCTCCGATGAAGTGTGAGTAGTTTACCTCAGACCTTCGGGTCCATACTTAGTAGCTAGATGGCTTCTTCTCTCTCTTTGAATCTCAATACAAAGTTCTCCCCCTCTCTTGTGGAGATCTATTCGATGTAATCTTATTTTTGCGGTGTGTTTGTTGAGACCGATGAATTGTGAGTTTATGATCAAGTCTATCTATGAATAATATTTTAATCTTCTCTGAATTCTTTTATGTATGATTGGTTATCTTTGCAAGTCTCTTCGAATTATCCGTTTGGTTTGGCTAACTAGATTGGTAGTTCTTGCCATGGGAGAAGTGCTTAGCTTTGGGTTCGATCTTGCAGTGTCATTTCCCAGTGATAGAAGGGGCATCAAGGCACGTATTGCATCGTTGCCATCGAGGATAACAAGATGAGGTTTATTTCATATTGCATGAATTTATCTCTCTACATCATATCATCTTGCTTAAAGCATTACTCTGTTTTTAACTTAATACTCTAGATGCATGTTGGATAGTGGTCGATCAGTGGAGTAATAGTAGTAGATGCAGAATCGTTTCGGTCTACTTGTCACGGACGTGATGCCTATATACATGATCATGCCTAGATATTCTCATAACTATGCTCAATTCTGTCAATTGCTCAACATTAATTTGTTCACCCACCGTAGAATACTTATGCTCTTGAGAGAAGCCACTAGTGAAACCTATGGCCCCCGGGTCTATTCTCATCATATCAATCTCCATCACTTTAATCTTGTTTTACTTTTTACTTTGGCTTTACTTTTCACTTTGCATCTTTATACCAAAAATACCAAAAATATTATATCTATTAGATCTCACTCTTGTAAGTGGCCGTGAAGGGATTGACAACCCCTAATCGCGTTGGTTGCGAGTAGCTATCGTTTTGTGCAGGTACGAGGGACTTGAGCGTGGCCTCCTACTAGATTGATACCTTGGTTCTCAAAAATTGAGGGAAATACTTACGCTACTCTGTGCATCATCCTCTCCTCTTTGGGGAAGTCCAACGCAAGCTCAAGAGGTAGCAGTACCCCACTGCCTATCTTAGGGTTCAGGGTGGGGGCGGTGGTCACCGGCGGTGGTGGGGCGGTGGTGTGGGGATCGCCGAAGAAAAAGCTCGGCACGGAGGGCCTACAGGGATGGACGGGGTGGCGGTGGGCCGGTGGTGGGGAGTGTTTTCGGGGCGGGCGGGGCAGCGCACCGCCGGCCGCGGGCGGCGGGGGCGGCTGTTTGGCCGGTGGTGGCTGGCGGCTCAGGGGTTGGAGGTTGAAGATGAACTGCAGGCCCTTGATTTCATATCCAACGGCTACAAGATCGACTAACCAGAGATGAAAAAAGCAGTCGAGTGACTTGTAGCCTCACCTCTAGTGCGTTCAGTTTCGACAGTAAAATTCAGTTTCGACACCAAAATTCAGTTTCGACAGTTAAGTTTAGAGATGAGCGGCTGATGTATACATCTAGCACTTTGTGGTTAAGTATTTTACATCATCTATTGGAGATGCTATTAGAATTCCACTCAGGTTAACATTGTCTCTCTTGCCCTGCTTCAGCCTCGGTGTCGTACAACTCACCGGAGCTGCTCCAACGACGAAACCCTCCATCCCAGCGGAGGCGTACCTCAGGCTCCATCTCCAGACGCCTAAGATCTTTTTCCCCTCCTCCGACAGCCAAGTCAGCCAGAGCATCCTCACCGGCCAACTCAATCACGCTGAGATCGACATGGCTTCGCCAAAGAGGTTGTACACTTCTTGTGGTTTGACTTAATCTCAACATGATTCTTTGCATCCTGTGATCTTCCATTTCTTGTGAACCAAACACCCAGATTGGCAGAAATCCTATGTATTTAAATTCTCTGTTTTGCACGTGCATTCCTATCCTATTCCTGTCTATTTCCTGTCCTTGCATTGTTAGAATCCTCAAATTCAAACAAGCCCTTACACAATTACTTCTGTTACAGATATCTGTCAAAGAAAACCTTGTGTGGTTTGTCCTGCTCATACGGTGATGTGTTCCACCCCAGCTCAGCTGCTCCAACGACGGAAGGGTTCACCACAGCAGGGATCCGCTCTCCAGACTGTCTTTCGCCGCCTCAGATCTTCTTCCCCGCCGCCGGCAGCCACGACAACTGCATTACCACCATCAACTGAGCAGATGACCTTGAGGACTACACGGGTCCACAAGAGAGGTAGCACTCTTCTGTGTCTGCTTACGTTATGCATCGCTTAATATGATGACATGCTACTTTATCGTCGTGTTCACCTATTAGACTCCGACTCGGGTCCAAACTTATGCTGAAACTTGAGTTTATAAATGGTTGTGGGGTACATATTGGAGCAGCAATTAGTACTATCTGTCTACTATCTGGTTAATCTCGGGTGTCTACTATGAGTTTCATGTTGGGTGCAAACAAACATTAAAGGAGCCATTATCTGTATTTTTTAACTAAAGCTATTTTCTGCCTGCTATCATTTGTTTTGGGTCTATCCATAGTTTGCTACCATCACTCTGGATTTGTGCATGCACTCCTTACATAATCTCACTATGTTTTATTCCTATGCATGTCAGTTATTGTACACAATGGAACTGAACATGTAGAGAAAAAGAGAAGAGCCTTGCGTGGCAATAAAATTTCATGCAGACGTCGCTCCATGGTGGGCGCAAAGGCAGCCCCCCCTCCACCCATTTCGGATCGTAATCAAGAGGAAGATAACTGTTCTGAGGGGGATTCAGAAGCAGAAGACCACTCATATTTACCCCATGAGGTCTTCTCTCTAACTTGGCATGTTGATGTTGGTAATATCATGCATATGGTGCCTTGCATTGCTTACTGTATACATCAAAGATATCATCTGCTTAGTTTAGACAGGCTTTGTGTCAATGCCATCTATTTAGTTTCTTTGTCGTATATGTGAATCATGCAATGTCATCTTGTTTAGCCAGGCATCATATATGTGAATTTTTCAATGCCACCCTGGTTAGCCAGTCATCTTATATGTGACTTATATCATGACATCATTTTTTATTACATGTTAAATTTGTCAAAAAATTTAGTACATTCAATTACTCTTCCTGTGCATCAGTCATTCGGCACAGTCATGGAAAAATCTAGAGTGAAAACAAGGTCTTCAGAGCAGACAATGCTATCTGACGAAGCACGTGTCTTGCTGGTTACAGATAGCTCCTTAGAGGAGGATTCAGAGACAGATGACCAATCCTATTTTCCCCCACAGGTGCATGCTCTAACTTGGCAGGGTTATGATGCTCATATGGTGCGTATGGTATCTTGCATTGCTATGTCATTTGCTTAGTTTAGACATGCTTTGTGTGAATGCCACCTTTTTAGTGTCTAATTACCATATATGTGAATTATGTAATGCCATCTTGTTGCAAGATATTATATATGTGAATTATGCAATGCTATCTTGTTGCAAGGCATTATATATGTGAATTATGCAATGCCATGCTGTTTAGCCAAGCGTCATATATGTGAATTACATCATGCCATACTTTTTTTGAATTTCTTATTGCTTTTGTCAATAATGTTTGTATATTCAACTTCTCTTTCTGTGCATCAGCCATTTGAATTGGTGATGGAGAAATCTGGAGTGAAAACAAGGTCTTCAAAGCAGACAATGCTACCTGGTGAAGCAGATATCTTGCTGGTTACAGATAGCTCTTCAGAGAAGGATTCAGACGCAGATGACCAGTCCTATTATCCCCCTGAGGTGTATGCTCAAACTTGGCAGGGTTATATGATGTCTACTACACAACCTTCTTCTTGTAGACGTTGTTGGGCCTCCAAGTGCAGAGATTTGTAGGACGGTAGCAAATTTCCCTCAAGTGGATGACCTAAGGTTTATCAATTCGTAGGAGGCGTAGGATGAAGATGGTCTCTCTCAAGCAACCTTGCAACCAAATAACAAAGAGTCTCTTGTGTCCCCAACACACCCAATACAATGGTAAATTGTATAGGTGCACTTGTTCGGCAAAGAGATGGTGAAACAAGTGGTATATGGATGGTAGATAAAGGTATTTGTAATCTGAAATTATAAAAACAGCAAGGTAACAAATGATAAAAGTGAGCGTAAACGGTATTGCAATGCGTTGAAACAAGTCCGAGGGTTCATACTTTCGCTAGTGCAAGTTCCCTCAACAATACTAACATAATTGGATCATAAAACTATCCCTCAACATGCAACAAAGAGTCACTCCAAAGTCACTAATAGCGGAGAACGAACGAAGAGATTATTGTAGGGTACGAAACCACCTCAAAGTTATTCTTTCCAATCAATCCGTTGGGCTATTCCTATAAGTTTCACAAACAGCCCTAGAGTTCGTACTAGAATAACACCTTAAGACACAAATCAACCAAAACCCTAATGTCACCTAGATACTCCAATGTCACCTCAAGTATCCGTGGGTATGATTATACGATATGCATCACACAATCTCAGATTCATCTATTCAACCAACACAAAGGACCTCAAAGAGTGCCCCAAAGTTTCTACTGGAGAATCACGACGAAAACGTGTGCCAACCCCTATGCATAGGTTCATGGACGGAACCCTCAAGTTGATCACCAAAACATACATCAAGTGAATCACGTGATATCCCATTGTCACCACAGATTACTTCAAAGGGGAAACTCGATTCATTACAAGAGAGAAGAGGGGGAAGAAAACATCATAGGATCCAACTATAATAACAAAGCTCGCGATACATCAAGATCGTATCACCTAAAGAACACAAGAGAGAGAGAGATCAAACACAAAGCTACTGGTACATACCCTCAGCCCCGAGGGAGAACTACTCCCTCCTCGTCATGGAGAGCACCGGGATGATGAAGATGGCCACCGGAGATGGATTTCCCCTCCGGCAGGGTGCCGGAACGGGTCTAGATTGGCTTTCGATGGCTACGGAGGCTTCTGGCGGTGGAACTCCCGATCTGTTGTGTTCTCTGGAAGTTTTACGATACGTAGGTATATATGGGTACAAGGGTACGTCGGTGGACCGAAGGGGGCCACGAGGCAGGCGCGCCCCTACCCTCGTGAGCACCTCCTTCATCTTCTGACGTAGGGTCCAAGTCTATCCGGTAGGTTTCCTTCCAAAAATAACTTCTCCAGTTGATTTCGTTCCGTTTTGACTCCGTTTGATATTCCTTTTCCTCGAAACACTGAAATAGGCATAAAACTGCAAATTTGGGCTGGGCCTCCGGTTAATAGGTTAGTCCCAAAAATAATATAAAAGTGGAAAATAAAGCCCAATATTGCCAAAAACAGTAGATAATATAGCATGGATCAATCAAAAATTATAGATACGTTGGAGACGTATCAGCATCCCCAAGCTTAATTCCTTCTCGTCCTCTAGTAGGTAAATTATAAAAACAGAATTTTTGATGCGGAGTGCTACTTGGCATAATTTCAATGTAATTCTTCTTAATTGTGGCATGAATATTCAGATCCATAAGATTCAAGACAAAAGTTTAATATTGACATAAAAACAATAATACTTCAAGCATACTAACTAAGAAATTATGTTTTCTCAAAATAACATGGCCAAAGAAAGCTATCCCTACAAAATCATATAGTCTGGCTATGCTCTATCTTCACCACACAAAATATTTAAATCATGCACAACCCCGATGACAAGCCAAGCAATTGTTTCATACTTTTGATGTTCTCAAACTTTTTCAATCTTCACGCAATACATGGGCGTGAGCCATGGATATAGCACTATAGGTGGAATAGAATGGTGGTTGTGGAGAAGACAAAAAGGGGGAAGATAGTCTCACATCAACTAGGCGTATCAACGGGATATGGAGATGCCCATCAATAGATATCAATGTGAGTGAGTAGGGATTGCCATGCAACGGATGCACTAGAGCTATAAATGTATGAAAGCTCAACAAAAGAAACTAGTGGGTGTGCATCCAACTCGCTTGCTCACGAAGACCTAGGGCATTTTTAGGAAGCCCACCATTGGAATATACAAGCCAAGTTCTATAATGAAAGATTCCCACTACTATATGAAAGTGACAACATAGGAGACTCTCTATCATGAAGATCATGGTGCTACTTCGAAGCACAAGTGTGGTAAAAGGATAGTAGCATTGTCCCTTCTCTCTTTTTCCCTCATTTTTTTTATTTGGGCCTTTCTCCTTTTTTATGGCCTCTCTTTTTTTCTCTTTTTTTTTATTTGGGCTTCTTTGGCCTCTTTTATTTATTTTTCGTCCGGAGTCCCATCCTGACTTGTGGGGGAATCATAGTCTCCATCATCCTTTCCTCACTGGGACAATGCTCTAGTAATGATGATCATAACACTTTTATTTTCTTACAACTCAAGAATTACAACTCGATACTTAGAACAAGATATGACTCTATATGAATGCCTCCGGCGGTGTACCGGGATGTGCAATGACTCAAGAGTGACATGTATGAAAGAATTATGAACAGTGGCTTTGCCACAAATACGATGTCAACTACATGATCATGCAAAGCAATATGACAATGATGGAGCGTGTCATAATAGACGAAATGGTGGAAAGTTGCATGGCAATATATCTCGGAATGGCTATGGAAATGCCATGATAGGTAGGTATGGTGGCTGTTTTGAGGAAGGTATATGGTGGGTTTATGGTACCGCGAAAGTTGCGCGGTACTAGAGAGGCTAGCAATGGTGGAAGGGTGAGAGTGCGTATAGTCCATGGACTCAACATTAGTCATAAAGAACTCACGTACTTATTGCAAAAATCTATTAGTTATCGAAACAAAGTACTACGTGCATGCTCCTAGGGGGATAGATTGGTAGGAAAAGACCATCGCTCGTCCCCGACCGCCACTCATAAGGAAGGCAATCAATAAATAAATCATGCTCCGACTTCATCACATAACGGTTCACCATACGTGCATGCTACGGGAATCACAAACTTCAACACAAGTATTTCTCAAATTCACAACTACTCAACTAGCATGACTCTAATATCACCATCTCCATATCTCAAAACAATCATCAAGCATCAAACTTCTCTTAGTATTCAAAACACTCATAAGAGAATTTTGTTATTAATCTTGTATGCCTAGCATATTAGGATTTTAAGCAAATTACCATGATATTTAAGACTCTCAAAATAATATAAGTGAAGCATGAGAGTTCATCTATTTCTTCAAAATAAAACTACCACCATGCCCTAAAAGGTATAAGTGAAGCACTAGAGCAAATGACAAACTACTCCGAAAGATATAAGTGAAGATCAATGAGTAGTCGAATAATTATGCAACTATGTGAAGACTCTCTAACATTTAAGAATTTCAGATCTTGGTATTTTATTCAAACAGCAAGCAAAGAAAAAGAAAATAACATCTAAGAATAGCAAATATCATGTGAAGAAGCAAAAACTTAGGATAAACCGATACTAACCGATAGTTGTCGAAGAAGAAAGGTGGGATGCCAACCGGGGCATCCCCAAGCTTAGACGCTTGAGACTTCTTGAAATATTATCTTGGGGTGCCTTGGGCATCCCCAAGCTTGAGCTTTTGTGTCTCCTTAATTCCTCTCATATCACGGTCTCCCTAAATCTCAAAAGCTTCATCCACACAAAACTCAACAAGGACTCGTGAGATAAGTTAGTATGAACCATTGCCAAAATCTTATCATACTCTACTGTAGTAAGTCACTAAAATTATTATTCAACATTGCATACTAAATGCCTCTGCATATTTAATAGTCCTATCCTCAAATAGAATCATTAAAGAAGCAAACATATGCAAACAATGCTAACATAACAGCATTCTGCCTAAACAGGATAGTCTGTAAAGAATGCTGCAACATCCATACTTCCCTAGATCCAAAAATTATGAAAGAAAATTACCACTGTAGTAAATTTATCACATCTTAATATTCAAAAGGTTTGAACATTTTATCACATTCTGACTTTTCTAGGGAATTATTGCAACAGCGGTAAACTTTCTGTTTTCAAACAGCAACATGTATACTTGTAACATAGGCATAGTAAAGGCTATCAATGCCACTTTTATTGAAATAAAAGATGCAAAACATTATTCTAAATAACATCAAGCAAATACTAACAAAATAAATTGACGCTCCAAGCAAAACACATATCATGTGGCGAATAAAAATATAGCTCCAAGTAAAGTTACCGATGAACGAAGATGAAAGAGGGGATGCCTTCCAGGGCATCCCCAAGCTTAGGCTCTTGGTTTTCCTTGAATATTACCTTGGGGTGCCTTGGTCATCCCCAAGCTTAGGCTCTTGCCACTCCTTATTCCATAGTCCATCGAATCTTTACCCAAAACTTGAAGACTTCAGAACACAAAACTTAAAGTAGAAAACTTGTGAGCTCCGTTAGTATAAGAAAATAAATCACCACTATGAGGTACTGTAATGAACTCATTCTTAATTTATATTGGTGTTCAACCTACTGTATTCCGACTTATCTATGGTTCATACCCTCCGATACTACTCATAGATTCATCAAAATAAGCAAACAACACATGAAAAACAGAATCTGTCAAAAACAGAACAGTCTGTAGTAATCTGGATCAAACGTATACTTCTGGAACTCATAAAATTCTCAAATAAATTTCTGGACCTGAGGCATTTATCTATTAATCATCTTCAAAAAGAATTAACTAAATAGCACTCTCCAAATAAAAATGTCAGCAATTCTCGTGAGCGCTAAAGTTTTTGTTTTTTACAGCATGATCAACAAGATTTCTCCCAAGTCTTCCCAAAGGTTCTACTTGGCACAAACACTAATTAAAAGCATAAAACCACATCTAAACAGAGGCTAGATGAATTATTTATTACTAAACAGGAACAATAAGCAAGTAACAAAAATAAAATTGGGTTGCCTCCCAACAAGCGCTATCGTTTAATGCCCCTAGCTAGGCATGATGATTTCAATGATGCTCACATAAAGGATAAGAATTGTAACATAAAGAGAGCATCATAAGGAATATGACTAGCACATTTAAGTCTAACACACTTCCTATGCATAGGGTTTTGTGAGAAAACAACTTGTGGGAACAAGAATCAACTTGCATAGGATGGTAAAACAAGGATAACTTCAAAAATTTAAACACATAGAGAGGAAACTTGATATTATTGCAATTCCTACAAGCATATGTTCCTCCCTCATAATAATTTTCAGTAGCATCATGAATGAATTCAACAATATAACTAGCGCCTAAAGCATTCTTTTCATGATCTACAAGCATATAATTTTTATTACTCTCCACATAAGAAAAATTCTTCTCATGAATAATAGTGGGAGCAAACTCAACAAAATAACTATCATGTGATTGAAAATTAAGATCAAGATGAAAAGTTTCATGGTTATTATTATTCTTTAAAGCATACGTGTCATCACAATAATCATCATAGATAGGAGGCATGCTTTCATCATAATAAATTTGCTCATCAAAACTTGGGGGACAAAAAATATCATCTTCATCAAACATAGCTTCCCCAAGCTTGTGGCTTTGCATATCATTAGCATCATGGATATTCAAGTAATTCATACTAACAACATTGCAATCATGCTCATCATTCAAATATTTAGTGCCAAACATTTTATAGATTTCTTCTTCTAGCACTTGAGCACAATTTTCCTTTCCATCATACTCACGAAAGATATTAAAAAGGTGAAGCGTATGAGACAAACTCAATTCCATTTTTTATAGTTTTCTTTTATAAACTAAACTAGTGATAAAACAAGAAACTAAAAGACTCGATTGCAAGATCTAAAGATATAGCTTCAAGCATTAACCTCCCCGGCAACGGCGCCAGAAAAGAGCTTGATGTCTACTACACAACCTTCTTCTTGTAGACGTTGTTGGGCCTCCAAGTGCAGAGGTTTGTAGGACAGTAGCAAATTTCCCTCAAGTGGATGACCTAAGGTTTATCAATCCGTAGGAGGCGTAGGATGAAGATGGTCTCTCTCAAGCAACCCTGCAACCAAATAACAAAGAGTCTCTTGTGTCCCCAACACACCCAATACAATGGTAAATTGTATAGGTGCACTAGTTCGGCGAAGAGATGGTGAAACAAGTGGTATATGGATGGTAGAGAAAGGTATTTGTAATCTAAAATTTTAAAAACAGCAAGGTAACGAATGATAAAAGTGAGCGTAAACGGTATTGCAATGCATTGAAACAAGGCCTAGGGTTCATACTTTCGCTAGTGCAAGTTCCCTCAACAATACTAACATAATTGGATCATAAAACTATCCCTCAACATGCAACAAAGAGTCACTCCAAAGTCACTAATAGCGGAGAACGAACGAAGAGATTATGGTAGGGTACGAAACCACTTCAAAGTTATTCTTTCCAATCAATCCGTTGGGCTATTCCTATAAGTGTCACAAACAGCCCTAGAGTTCGTACTAGAATAACACCTTAAGACACAAATCAAACAATGCCCTAATGTCACCTAGATACTCCAATGTCACCTCAAGTATCCATGGGTATGATTATACGATATGCATCACACAATCTCATATTCATCTATTCAACCAACACAAAGTACCTCAAAGAGTGCCCCAAAGTTTCTACCGGAGAATCACGACGAAAACGTGTGCCAACCCCTATGCATAGGTTCATGGGCGGAACCCGCAAGTTTATCACCAAAACATACATCAAGTGAATCACGTGATATCCCATTGTCACCACAGATATCCACGGCAAGACATACATCAAGTGTTCTCAAATATTTAAAGACTCAATCCGATAAGATTACTTCAAAGGGGAAACTCGATTCATTACAAGAGAGAAGAGGGGAAGAAAACATCATAGGATCCAACTATAATAGCAAAGCTCGCGATACATCAAGATCGTATCACCTCAAGAACACGAGAGAGAGAGAGAGATCAAACACATAGCTAATGGTACATACCCTCAGCCCCGACGGAGAACTACTCCCTCCTCGTCATGGAGAGCACCGGAATGATGAAGATGGCCACCGGAGATGGATTCCCCCTCCGGCAGGGTGCCGGAACGGGTCTAGATTGGCTTTCGGTGGCTACGGAGGCTTCTGGCGGCGGAACTCCCGATCTATTGTGTTATTTGGAAGTTTTACGATACGTAGGTATATACGGGTACAAGGGGTACGTCGGTGGACCGAAGGGGGAGCCACGAGGCAGGGGGTGCGCCCCAGGGGGTGGCGCGCCCCCTACCCTCGTGAGCACCTCCTTCATCTTCTGACGTAGGGTCCAAGTCTATCTGGTTGGTTTCCTTCCAAAAATAACCTCTCCAGTTGATTTCGTTCCGTTTTGACTCCGTTTAAATATTCCTTTTCCTCGAAACACTAAAATAGGCATAAAACACCAAATCTGGGCTGGGCCTCCGGTTAATAGGTTAGTCCCAAAAATAATATAAAAGTGGAAAATAAAGCCCAATATTGCCCAAAACAGTAGATAATATATCATGGAGCAATCAAAAATTATAGATACGTTGGAGACGTATCATTATATTACTCATATCATGCATATGTTGTATTGCAATGCTTAGTTTTTACATCATATACACGATATTGAATGCCATCTCCTTAGTTGACACATCATATATGCGATTTCCCTCTGCTCACTGCCTTAGTATATAAATCATATATTTGAATTATATCATGCCATGATGTTTACATAGACAGTATGTATCTGAATTATGGCATGCCAACCCAGTTTCTAAAGACATAATATAGTTATATCATCTCATCATGTTCACATAGTCATCATATTTTGAATTATGTCATTCTATCCGTGAATTATATCATGCCATCATGTTTCCATCGACGGCATGTTTGTGTTTTATGGCATGCCAACCACTTTAATAGACACATCATATAGTTATATCATGTCATCATGTTTACATAGTCATCATATTTTGAAGTATGTCATTCTATCCTGTTTAGTTAGCCATCATACATGTGAAATTGTGTCATGCTATCCTGTTTAATTAGCCACCATATATGTGAAATTATGTCCTGCTATTCTGTTTGGTTAGACAAATAAATGTGAATTATTTCATGCCCTATTTTCTTCCCTACTATCCATTGCACCTGTCTATCTTACAATTAATGTTTGTACATTTAGTTACTTTTCTTGTTTATCAGCCATTTCAATTGGAGGGGGTGATGGCAGTATCTGTGGGAGTAAAAACACGGTCTTCGGAAAATATTGTGCTACCTGTCGATGGAGATAGAACCACGGTTGTAGTTGCCCAAGAACTAGACCCACCACACATAACCCAGACTCACGCAGATTGTACCCCTATCCAGTTGGACAGACAACCAGCTACACCCCTTCTAACCCCAACCCTAGCAGATAGTAACCCAGTTCATGTTGACACAGCACCGTCTCCACCACAGAGCACCCAAACACGAGCAGTTAGTAAGGCAACTGCACTGCCCAAAGCACGAGGACCACCACTCTGAACCCCAAGTCAACGCTTAAAGCAGAAGAAGAATTGTTCTCAGGTCAGGTTCCGTAGCTATGGTTCATACTACATTACTCTTGCATCACTGTATTTACTCATACCAAGTAATTTCAAATTTGAAGGATGCAATTGGAACTCCAATGGCGCAACAGGTATGTTTTAAACATGTTTGTTTAACGTGTTTGCTGTTGTAACTTGCTCTATGTTGATTTCAGTTTCAATTGAATAAACAGTTATATTCTCATGCCATGCACCTTACAAGTGTTGTTATTGCTGTGTAGTTTCCCACACTTATATTCTGTCTAAGCTGCTTTGTCTTAAATAGATATGATTCGAACTGTATCTATCTTGATTTGGCAACATAAACTAGAATGATATAGACCATACAGTGACCATACTACATAGATATATGTTTGTTTCATGATGTTATCCTATCCACCTTACTACTGAACTGGTTTACCAAAACGAGTTTCATATACTACATTGTAAACTTGTGATGTGTTTGTTCGTTTCTCTTTTAGAATGCGGATAAAATATTGGAGAAGAGTATTGTCGGTGTCAAAACCGGCGGATCTCGGGTAGTGGGTCCCGAACTATGCGTCTAGGCCGGATGGTAACAGGAGGCAGGGAACATGATGTTTTACCCAGGTTCGGGCCCTCTTGATGGAGGTAAAACCCTACATCCTGCTTGATTAATATTGATGATATGGGTAGTACAAGAGTAGATCTACCACGAGGTCAAGGAGGCTAAACCCTAGAAGCTAGCCTATGGTATGATTGTTGTATATGGAGTTTAATGCCTACGGACTACAACCCTCCGGTTTATATAGACACCGGATAGGGTTAGGGTTACACAGAGTCGGTTACAATGGTAGGAGATCTTGAATATCCGCATCGCCAAGCTTGCCTTCCACGCCAAGGAAAGTCCTATCCGGACACGGGATGAAGTCTTCAATCTTGTATCTTCATAGTCCAGGAGTCCGGCTGAAGGTATAGTCCGGCTACCCGAACACCCCCTAATCCAGGACTCCCTCAGTAGCCCCCGAACCAAGCTTCAATGACGATGAGTCCGGCGTGCAGATTGTTCGGCATTGCAAGGCGGGTTCTTCTCCAAATCCTGTGTACCTATAGGAATAATGTCCGATTTTTGTAATGTAGCACTCCTCGACTCCCACGCCCAATAATGGCTGTCTTCCACGTGTCAAACGAATGTGAAAAGCCGGGGCGTTTTTACATCCACGGTTAGATATGTAGTCTAACGACTTCAGTGCAGGAACTGCGATAGGAGGTAAAGGATATAAACAGCCGCCCTCCACAGCCCGAGGACCCAGAACGGTCCCTCGATCCGGACTCCGAAGAGGACCCGGACATATCGGTGGAGCTTATCGACGGGGTGTTCCATCAGCTAAGCAAGGACAATACCTTGGTAGCCATCACGGCTGATTACCCAGGGTTAATCCCGGCCTCCCAGGTGACAGAAACCGGAGTCCCATTCCCTTGAGAGAGATTCCACTCTCACGTATTCTGGTGTTTCTGACGACAACTGTGTTTTGCAGGGGAGATTTCCGAGGCAGGAGGCCGAACCTGCGACGGCTAGCCAACGAGGGGCCGCAGGACCCCGTGGGGCAAAAAGGAATGCAGTCCGGACTGAGATGCCGGCGCAAAGGTATAGCGCACCCTCTGTTTCCCTGGTGTTATTCTGTCAGGGCATATTAACGTTCGTGCTATCTTCAGAACGAAGAGACCTCGCCGGACTACATTCGGAGAGGTTGCCAATCGCGCCCCCACCAGTCAGGCTCCAACGTCTGGCCAGGAAGCGGAGGCGAGCACAAGGCGCGCACCGGACGCTCCTCTGATAGAGGATGCGGACAGGCTGTCTGCCACAAATTCTGAAGTGGAGAGTTCCATGAACCACAGGCGTCGCCGGACAGTTCTACGCGACGCTTGTTTCTCCCAAGAGGCTTTAGATGCCTTTAATTCGGGAGATGCGTACCTCCGTGCCGCTCAAAATGGTTTAGCCAGAGCCACGGAGCAGTATGTAAAAGACATACGGGTAAGAAAATTTTGGTCAAATATAGATATACCAGTAGCCCCCGAGACTTGAAACAGTTAGAGCAACTGATTTAAGGATCATTTAATAAGCAGGTTCTTACAGAGAAGAATACCGTACTGTCCCAGGAGCTGGAAAAGTGCAAGGCCCAACTAGAGGCCGCACTAGCCGCAGCAGGGGAGCCCAAAGAGACCCCCTCAGGTAAGATACGCTTCGAAAGATTAGTATTGTGCGGTGTGGGTGCAAATCTGACAAATCATGTTGCAGATGGCGCCGGACTCGATCCGGAAAAGCAACAACTCTTACGCCGGCTAAAGGCCGGAGAGAGTATGTTGACAAAGGTGAGGCGAGAGAAGAATGATCTTCAGGATGCCAACACCAAGCTGGACGTCGAACTTAAAGATGTTCGTGGCCAGCTGTCGGACTCCGCGAGGGAGAATCAGCGGCTTCGACGCGGCATATTCAGTAAGTGCTTGAACGAACTTTGAAAAAAAAAGAGTTCGGCGAGGAAGTCGACTAATAGAGTAATGTCTGTAGGTATTCTCACAGGTCGTCCTGCAGAGGAAATGCCCGGTTCTACGGGTGACCTTCTTCCCGAACTCATGCAACTACACGAGCGAATTCGGCAGGCGATGCGAGGTGTTGCGGAGAAGCTGAAGGGAGCTCGGCAGCGCTTCCGGTTGTGGAAGATATCCGCCTGCCGACAAGGCGCTAGGGAAGCCTGGGCCATGCTGAAGACCCGTTTTACGAAGTCTGACCCAAACCACATGCCCAAGGTCGGACCAGTGGGGCTTGACGGGAAGGAGATCCCTGTGAGCTTAGTATACGGCCAAGTAGAGTTGGCCGCGAAGTATTCCCATCAGGACTGTAAATTAGACAGCCTGTTAGATGGTATAGAAGAGGAATACAATCAGTCAGAATGACTATGTAATTTTGAATTGACATGTGTAATGCCTTCTAGCCAGATTGTAGATCGTTTGTCGTTGCCGACCTTTTCGCTTCAACCTCGGGACCTGATGGTCCGGAGTGTGTCCGAATACCATAGCGGTTATATAAGAACCGTGGTATGCGTGGAGACCAGGCGTAGGGGTCATTAGTGCTTTATCAGACAAGTGCCCAACTAGTTATGTTATATTACATGGTTAGTAAGAAACATCTTCCAGAGAGAATAGTTCCGTTAGGGGTTCCTTTCGCTGGGAGGCATGCCCTAAAGTGCATGTCCGTACTGCATAAAAAGATGCAGAAAAAGCATCTGGGGGCGCATAAAATGAGTAAAAAGATCATCTTTTATCTCTCCGACCGAATATTCCCTTAAGAACGCTAGCTTTCGGCTTCACCCAGTCTGAGGTACACATCCGACTGACCCGGCAGTAACAATCGCAGAGGTGCTCCCTTTACCGCCTAGCCGAACAATCGGGAACGTAGGGGTAAGCACAGGAGCCAGGCAACCCGGCTTGTCCAAAACATAAGTCATATCGATGCATATAATGGTGAAGAAAAAGGTACATGCGGAAGTTTGACGCATGTGTTGGGCGTGAAGCCCGTATAAATAAGCTTCTGTTAAAGAAGCCCCCAGGTTTAATGAGCGCGAGTGGCGCGTCACTAGATGAGCCTTTAAGGGCTATAAAAGAAAAGAGGGGAAGGAGAGAAATGTAAGACAGAAAAATGCAAAAAATGGACAGAGGAAGGAGACGAACACAGAGTCCGGCGCTAGGCATAGAATCTTCGGAGACGGGTGGCATTCCACGGGTTCGGCTCGAGTCGGTTATCCGACGCATCTAGCAGGCGGTACGCCCCGCCAGTCAGGACTTGGTCGATTATGAATGGACCTTCCCACTTGGGCTTGAGTTTGTCCTTTTTCTTATCCGGCAGGCGTAGAACTAGTTCACCAACATTGTAATTTTTTGCCCATACTTCTCTGCTTTGATATCTTCGGGCCTGCTGTTGATAAAATGCGGAACGGGCTTTTGCCACGTCACGCTCCTCCTCCACGGCGTCGAAGTTGTCCTGCCGATCGAGCTCGGCTTCTCTTTCTTCGTACATGCGCACTCTAGGTGAGTCATGAATTATGTCGCAGGGCAGAACTGCCTCTGCGCCGTACACCATAAAAATGGTGTATATCCGGTGGTGCGATTTGGCGTGGTCCGCAGCCCCCATAGCATGGAGTCGAGCTCCTCTACCCAGTGTGTGTTAGATTCCTTGAGGGACCGCACCATTCTGGGTTTAATGCCGCTCATGATAAGACCATTTGCACGTTCGACCTGGCCGTTGGTTTGTGGGTGATAGACGGAAGCATAATCGAGCTTGATGCCCATGTTTTTGCACCAGAGTTTTACCTCGTCGGCGGTAAAGTTTGTACCATTATCGGTTATGATGCTGTGGGGGACGCCGTAACGGTGTACAACCCCGGATATGAAGTCTATCACAGGTCCGGATTCGGTCGTTTTAACAGGCTTGGCTTCTATCCATTTGGTGAACTTATCCACCATGACTAGTAAGTATTTTTTTCCTATTGGTCCCACCTTTAAGGGGTCCGACCATGTCAAGCCCCCAGACCGCAAAAGGCCAGGTGATGGGTATAGTTTGGAGTGCGGTGGGTGGCATATGGCTTTGGTTGGCAAAAAGTTGGCAACCAGCGCATCGTTGGACTAGGTCTTGAGCGTCTGCCCGGGTCATCGGCCAATAAAAGCCTGTACGGAAAGCCTTGCTAATAAGGGACCGAGCAGCGGCGTGGTGGCCACCGAGTCCGGCATGAATTTCAGCCAGAAGGTTCCGCCCTTCCTCTTCAGAGATGCACCTTTGAAGGACTCTGGTAGTGCTTTTCTTATAAAGCTCTCCCTCATGGACTCTATAGGCTTTAGATCGCCGCACTATGCAGCGGGCCTCGTTTTGGTCCTCCGGGAGTTCCTGCCTAGTAAGGTAGGCTAGGAATGGTTCTGTCCACGGGGCGATGAACGCCATTATTACGTGGGCTGAAGGTGTAATTTCATTGGCAGAGCCTCCAATTGTGTCAGATTGTTCGGCGTCGAGTGGTGCGGCTGGGTCCAGGCTGTTATTTGCGGGTTCCCCCTCCCATGCTATGGATGGCTTGAACAATCTTTCCAAAAAGATGTTGGGGGGGACTGCATCGCATTTTGCTCCGATGCGTGCCAGGACGTCCGCTGCTTGATTGTTTTCTCGGGCTATATGGTGAAACTCCAGCCCTTCGAACCGAGCTGGCATTTTTAGGACGGCGTTGCGGTAAGCTGCCATTTTTGGGTCCTTGGCGTCGAAGTCTCCATTTATTTGGGATATCGCGAGGTTTGAATACCCGCGTACCTCTAGGCGCTGGATACCCATGGATACTGCTATCCGGAGACCATGTAGGAGGGCCTCATATTCGGCTGCATTGTTGGAATCCATGTACATGATTTGGAGCACATATTGGACTGTGTCTCCTGTGGGGGACGTCAGGACGACGCCAGCCCCAGTCCGGCCAACATTTTGGAGCCGTCGAAATGCATAATCCAGTTTGAATATGTGTCGTACTCTTTAGGGAGCTCGGCCTCCGTCCATTCTGCGACGAAGTCGGCCAAAATTTGCGATTTAATAGCTCGCCATGGCTTATAGGTTATATCAAACGGGAGAAGCTCGATGGCCCATTTTGCAATCCGGCCCGTTGCGTCGCGGTTGTTGATAATATCGTTGAGTGGTACTTCCGAGGCTACTGTTATGGAACACTCTTGAAAGTAGTGTCGTAGCTTCCGGGATGCCATGAATACCGCGTATGCAATCTTTTGATAATGCGGGTACCGTGATTTGCATGGAGTGAGGACAGTGGATACATAGTAGACCGGCCTTTGAAGGGGGAATTTGTGTCCATCCGTTTCCCGCTCGACAACGAGCACTACGCTGACAACTTGATGTGTTGCTGCAATGTACAATAGCATTGGTTCCCCGGTGTTCGGCGCGGCCAGGACTGGGTTTGTTGCCAATATGGCTTTTATTTCATCAAGTCCGGCCGTGGCGGCCTCCGTCCACTGGAAGTGTTCGGTGCACCGAAGGAGGCGATAGAGGGGTAGTGCCTTTTCTCCCAAGCGGGAGATGAAGCGGCTTAAAGCCGCCACGCATCCAGTTAATTTTTGTATTTGTTTGAGGTCCTTTGGTATATCCAATTGTGACAAAGCTCGGATCTTGGCTGGATTTGCTTCAATTCCTCTATCGGATACAATGAAGCCCAAGAGCTTTCCGACTGGAACACCAAAGATGCATTTTTCCGGGTTGAGCTTGATGTCATATTTTCGGAGGTTATCGAATGTAAGCCTCAAGTCGTCTACTAGAGATTCGACATGTCTTGATTTGACGACCACATCATCAACATACGCCTCCACTGTTTTGCCGATCTGATTTGCCAGACATGTCTGGATCATGCGCTGATATGTTGCGCCGGCGTTTTTCAGCCCGAAGGGCATTGTGTTGAAGCAGAATGGGTCGTATGGTGTGATGAATGCTATTGCGGCTTGGTCTGATTCTGCCATCTTGATTTGATGGTATCCGGAGTATGCATTGAGGAAACACAACGAGTCGTGTCCTGCGGTGGCATCGATAATTTGATCGATACGGGGGAGGGGGAAGGGATCCTTTGGGCAAGCCTTGTTGAGGTCTTTAAAATCGACACACAGGTGCCAGGATTTGTCCTTCTTTGGTACCATCACCAAGTTTGCTAGCCAGTCTGGATGTTTTATGTCTCTAATGAATCCGGCCTCCAATAGCTTGGCTAGCTCCTCTCCCATAGCCTGTCTCTTGGGTTCGGAAAAACGCCGAAGGGCTTGTTTGACAGGTTTGAATCCTTTTAGGATATTTAAGCTGTGTTCGGCCAGCCTGCGTGGGATCCCTGGCATGTCTGAAGGGTGCCAGGCAAAAATGTCCTAGTTCTCTCGTAGGAACTCTCGCAGTGCGGTGTCTACATCAAGGTTCAATCGTGCCCCGATGGAAACTGTTTTATTGGGGTCCGTTGGATGGACCTGGAATTTGACTATTTTGTCAGCTGGCTTGAAGGATGTGGATTTGGATCTCTTATCGAGTATCACATCATCCCTGTTAACCGTGGAGCGCAGCGTAGTCAGTTCCTCGGCCGCTAAGGCTTCGGATAGTGCCTCAAGGGCTAATGCGGCCGTCTTGTTTTCGGCGCGGAGTGCTACGTCCGGATCACTAGCTAGAGTGATAATTCTGTTCGGCCCGGGCATCTTAAGCTTCATGTACCCTTAATGGGGTATTGCTTGGAAGATTGAGAATGCTTCCCGTCCCAGTAAAGCGTGATATCCACTTTTGAACGGGGCCACCTGAAACGTGACTTCTTCGGACCTGTAATTATCCGGCGTGCCGAACACCACATCTAGTGTGATTTTTCCTGTGCAGCGCGCTTCCCGACTGGGGATTATTCCTCTAAAGGTTGTGCTGCTTTGCTCGATGCGGTTCCAGTCTATTTCCATTTTTTGAAGGGTTTCCTCATAAATGAGGTTCAGTCCGCTGCCTCCATCCATGAGCACCTTGGTGAGGCGAAAGCCGTCCACTATGGGACTGAGGACCAATGCGGCTGGTGCTCGGGCTGTTCGGAATCTAGGTTCATCACTTGCGTTGAAAGTAATAGCAGTGTCGCTCCATGGATTTATTGTTGCAACTTGATAGACTTCGGCGAGGCTGCGGAGTGTTCTTTTTCGCATACTGTTTGATGGGAAAGTCTCGAAGATTGTGAGAACGATACTGGTGTCCTCGGGCTGGCTTTCTGCGGCCTCCAGAATTAAGAGGTCCTCGCCAATTTTGGCCACCTGCCGGAGTATCCAACATGCTCTAAGGCTGTGAGTTGGTGTGGCGTCCTCTGTACTGTGGATTCTACAGGGTCCATCAAGCCACCTTTCCAGTGCGGTTCCATGCCCTATAGAGGGTTTTGGTTTTTTGGTGTTTATCTCGGGTGTCCTATGATGATGCACCCTCTTAGTTCGGACGGGATTACTATTCAATGCCGGATTATCCCAAAATTTTATTTCGGTTTTCCAGGCACTTTCCATCGCACAGTATTTTTGTACTATGGACGCCAAGTCAGCGAAGCGTGTAATATCACGACGACTTACGGTGTTAAGGATTCCCTCATCCGTGCAATTACTGCAGAAAATTGAGATTGCGTCTCCATCGCGGCAATCCTTTATCCTGTTCATAACCAGGAGGAATCTGGCCCAGTAGTGATGTACTGTTTCCTCAGGCCTCTGCCTGATTTGGGAGAGATCGCTTATGTTCGGGTGGGCGGGTGTCATTGAATCTGAAACCTCACCCAATCCAAGATTCGGAGGCCGAAGAGTTTCCGAACTCTGAAGTTTGGATTCTTGGATGTTGTCCAACGAATCTAGCCCGTTGCCTGATCCTAAGCTCAGGTCTTGAGTTACATCCTCCTCTCCGCGGGTATCCGGCTTGGAGGAGTCGGGAATTCGGACATAGCTAGTCCTTAAAATAGATGAAGGGTCGCCGCTCTGCGCCTCTACCACGGCAACATGGTGGGTGACTTGGGGAGAGTTAATTTCTCTTAGATCGGGTTTAAGCCCAACCTGGTCGTAATCCGTAGCGACCCCCGGGGCGGAGATGCGATCCAAGAGCTCGTTTACGGAAGAGAGCTCCATTGGATCTAGCTGCTCGATGAGCTCCGAGCCGACGTGTAGGTTGCTTTTGATGACCCGAGAGGTCACCATCGGCGCAACAGCCGAACAGGCGGTCATGAGGAAACCACCTAGCCGGAGAGTTTGGCCGACAGCCAAGGCTCCCTTAGCAATAGTGCCGTCTTTAAAGACGAGAGGAGGCATCCTTCCTGATTGCGACGGCACAGAGGAACTCTCAATGAAAGCACCAATGTCGGTGTCAAAACCAGCGGATCTCGGGTAGTGGGTCCCGAACTGTGCGTCTAGGCCGGATGGTTACAGGAGGCAGGGAACACGATGTTTTACCCAGGTTCGGGCCCTCTTGATGGAGGTAAAACCCTATGTCCTGCTTGATTAATATTCATGATATAGGTAGTACAAGAGTAGATCTACCACGAGGTCAAGGAGGCTAAACCCTAGAAGCTAGCCTATGGTATGATTGTTGTATATGGAGTTTATTGCCTACGGACTACAACCCTCCGGTTTATATAGACACCGGATAGGGTTAGGGTTACACAGAGTCGGTTACAATGGTAGGAGATCTTGAATATCCGCATCGCCAAGCTTGCCTTCCACGCCAAGGAAAGTTCCATCCGGACACGGGACGAAGTCTTCAATCTTGTATCTTCATAGTCCAGGAGTCCGCCTGAAGGTATAGTCCGGCTACCCGAACACCCCCTAATCCAGGACTCCCTCAAGTACCCTGTTATGCAATGGTACAGGAAGTAATGCGGATAAGGTTCAAGATAGTGAGACATCCCTGTTGGTCTCCAAGAAACTGATAAAAACTATATTGAAGACACTAAGACAACCCCAAAGTCATGTCTTGATGTAGTGTTCGAGTTACTTGCTACTACTGCTAGCACCAGCGCTTTGAACTCGCTGCCTGAATCAGTTCGGCTTCTTGAGTCTCAACTTCAAGTTGGAAGACATCGATCAGATGTTATGTCACGCAAAGCCGAAGGACTAAGGAAGTCCCCGCATAATTCATAGTCCAGGAGTGCAACAACAAGTGCTGGAGGATTTAAGCGCCAAACAAGAGAAATTTAATAAGCTTGCTAAGCATCTTGCCAGCATTATGGATGCCCAGGATATTATTTCTTGAGCTCTTCTGAAGTGGTTTCAGTTCTGGACTTGTTTTGCTACGGCGTGTATATGCTGCTTTGTTCCCTATATTTGCACTGGTGGCAAACTTTGATGCCTAGTGGATGTAATATGTGTAATAGTCGTGATAGCCTAGCGTAAGTTGCTTGCCTATTTATTTCCTTATTGTCTTGTTTATTTGTTTTGTTGTAGTCAGTGCAGTTATTTTTTTCGTGGTTTGCTAGTGGTCGCAATAGCCTATTTTTTAAAACTAGGCCACATTTAACCATGGGCTACATATTTACTGTAGTTAACATGGGCCTCCTACGGGCCGTAGAAACAATGGGCCTTCTAAGGGGCGTAGAAACAATGGGCCGTATACGGGCCGTAGACACAATGGGCCTTCTACGGGTCGTATCATCAATGGGCCTGCTACGGGTCGTATGATCGGTTGGCCAAACATGGGCCAATAACAGACCACATTATGGTCGTAAATGGGCTAGAGTTGAAATCGTCCGTTCATGGGCCGACCATAATGGGCCGTCGTTAATCGGTCGTATTTGATGACGCTATGAAAACGGCCCAACGTATTAACGGGCCACAAACGGGCCGACTGTAACCACGGGCTGAATTTGGCCCACAAGTAGAAAATGACAGTAAAGGGCCAACAGTAAACGAATGCTGGAAATGAGCCCAAGAATAAATGGGCCCTGAGAAGGCCGAAAGATACCATGGACTGGAAACGGCCCAATGGTATAATGTGTGGTTAATGGGTATAAAGTGATACAATGTTCATTACGGGCCAGTTTTACCACGGGTCGTTAATGGGCCGAGGGTTACTAAGGGCCTCATATGGGCCGAAAGACGTCATGGGCCATACATGGGCCAGAAGTTAAAACGGGCCGCAATTATATTGGACGGCCCAGATGACGCTACTGGGCCTAATTCGGATAGGCCGTAAACGGGCCCTGGGTTAGCGAGCTGTAAATGGGCTATATGCGAACAAGTCGTTAATGGGCCGGCCCGCCACCTTTTGACCAAGTCAAACGGGCTGGCCTTTTCACAGGAATGGGCCTCTGTTGGGTCGTGCCACATGTCAACGTATCATAGGCGCTTTGGGTCCAATGAGTGGATGACATCTGTCCCAGCGGCGAGCCGACATGTGTTCCCTCCAGCCAATGATGATTTTACACGTGGAAAATCCCCATTGGTCGGGGCTGTTAACGGGTTATCGGGTCCAAAACCGGACCCTATAGCTTAACGGCGTTCCGTTACGGTGGATGCTACGTGTCGGTCACCCTTGACGAAAGAACTTCTGTGACGCGCAATTTATTGTCATGGAAGTGGACACTTCCGTGATGATAATTTTGGTAATGTCCTGGAACACTTCTATGACAGCACACGTATGACTATCTTGATTCTGTCATAAATTTGTCATGGATGTACATGCATGACAGAAAACATGACCAACTGTGACAAACATGTATCATCACGGAAGTGTATTTTTTTGTAGTGATACCTAGTTCAATCTCGTTACCGGCAAGTCTCTTTAATCGTTCCGTAATGCATCATCCCTCAACTAACTCATTAATCACATTGCTTGCAAGGCTTATAGTGATGTGCATTACCGAGAGGGCCCAGAGATACCTCTCCGACAATCGGAGTGATAAATCCTAATCTCAAAATATGCCAACTCAACAAGTACCTTCGGAGACACCTGTAGAGCACCTTTATAATCACCCAGTTACGTTGTCACGTTTGGTAGCACACAAAGTGTTCCTCTGGTAAACGGGAGTTGCATAATCTCATAGTCATAGTAACATGTATAAGTCATGAAGAAAGCAATAGAAACATACTAAACGATCAACTGCTAAGCTAACGGAATCGGTCAAGTCAATCACATCATTCTCCTAATGATGTGATCCCGTTAATCAAATAACAACTCATGTCTATGGCTACGAAACATAACCATCTTTGATCAACGAGCAAGTCAAGTAGAGTCATACTAGTGACACTTTGTTTGTCTATGTATTCACACATGTATTATGTTTCCGGTTAATACAATTCTAGCATGAATAATAAACATTTATCATGATATGAGGAAAAATAAATAATAAATTTATTATTGCCTCTACAACATATTTCCTTGAGTCTCCCACTTGCACTAGAGTCAATAATCTAGATTACACAGTAATGATTCTAACACCCATTGAGCCTTGGTGATGATCATGTTTTGCTCATGGAAGAGGCTTAGTCAATGGGTCTGCAACATTCAGATCTGTATGTATCTTGCAAATCTCTATGTCTCCCACCTGGACTTGATCCTGGATGGAATTGAAGCGTCTCTTGATGTGTTTGGTTCTCTTGTGAAATCTGCATTCATTTTCCAAGGCAATTGCACCAGTATTGTCACAAAAGAATTTCATTGGACCCGATGCACTAGGTATGACACCTAGATCGGATATGAACTCCTTCATCCAGACTCCTTCATTTGCTGCTTCCAAAGTAGCAATGTACTCCGCTTCACATGTAGATCCCGCCACCATGCTCTGTTTAGAACTGCTCCAACTGACAGCTCCACCATTCAATATAAACATGTATCCAGTTTGTGATTTAGAAACGTCTGGATCAGTGTCAAATCTTGCATCAACGTAACCATTTACGATGAGCTCTTTGTCACCTCCATAAACGAGAAACATATCCTTAGTCCTTTTCAGGTACTTCTGGATGTTCTTGACCGCTGTCCAGTGATCCACTCCTGGATTACTTTGGTACCTCCCTGCTAAACTAATAGTAAGGCACACATCAGGTCTGGTACACAACATTGCATACATGATAGAGCCTATGGCTGAAGCATAGGGAACATCTTTCATTTTCTCTCTGTCTTCTGCAGTGGTCGGGCATTGAGTCTTACTCAACTTCACACCTTGTTATACAGGCAAGAACCCTTTCTTTGCTTGATCCATTTTGAACTTCTTCAAAACTTTGTCAAGGTATGTGCTTTGTGAAAGTCCAATTAAGCGTCTTGATCTATCTCTATAAATCTTGATGCACAATATGTAAGCAGCTTCACCGAGGTATTTCATGGAAAAACTCTTATTCAAGTATCCAGAAATTCTATATCATTTCCAATCAACAATATGTCATCCACATATAATATTAGAAATGCTATAGAGCTCCCACTCACTTTCTTGTAAATACAAGCTTCTCCAAAAGTCTGTATAAAACCATATGATTTGATCACACTATCAAAACGTTTATTCCAACTCCGAGAGGCTTGCACCAGTCCATAAATGGATCGCTGGAGCTTCCACACTTTGTTAGCACCTTTTGGATCAATAAAACCTTCAGGTTGCATCATATACAACTCTTCTTCCAGAAATCCATTCAGGAATGCAGTCTTTACATCCATTTGCCAAATTTCATAATCATAAAATGCGGCAATAGCTAACATGATTCGAACGGACTTAAGCATCGCTATGGGTGAGAAGGTCTCATCGTAGTGAACTCCTTGAACTTGTCGAAAACCTTTCACAACAAGTCGAGCTTTGTAGACAATAACATTACCATCAGCGTCTGTCTTCTTCTTGAAGATCCATTTATTCTCGATGGCTTGCCGATCATCGGGCAAGTCAAGCAAAGTCCACACTTTGTTCTCATACATGGATCCCATCTTAGATTTCATGGCCTCAAGCCATTTTGTGGAATCTGGGCTCATCATTGCTTCCTCATAGTTCGTAGGTTCATCATGGTCTAGCAACATGACCTCCAGAATAGGATTACCGTACCACTCTAGTGCGGATCTTACTCTGGTTGACCTACGAGGTTCGGTAGTAACTTGATCTGAAGTTTCATGATCATCATCATTAGCTCCCTCACTAATTAGTGTAGGTGTCACAGGAACCGGTTTCCTGTGATGAACTACTTTCCAATAAGGGAGCAGGTATAGTTACCTCATCAAGTTCTACTTTCCTCCCACTCACTTCTTTCGAGAGAAACTCCTTCTCTAGAAAGGATCCATTCTTAGCAACGAATGTCTTGCCTTCAGATCTGTGATAGATGGTGTACCCAATAGTTTCCTTTGGGTATCCTATGAAGACACATTTCTCCGATTTGGGTTCGAGCTTATCAGGTTGAAGCTTTTTCACATAAGCATCGCAACCCCAAACTTTAAGAAACGACAACTTTGGTTTCTTGCCAAACCATAGTTCATAAGGTGTAGTCTCAACGGATTTTGATGGTGCCCTATTTAACGTGAATGCAGCCATCTCTAAAGCATAACCCCAAAACGATATCGGTAAATTAGTAAGAGACATCATAGATCGCACCATATCTAGTAAAGTACGATTACGACGTTCGGACACACCATTACGTTGTGGTGTTCCGGGTGGCATGAGTTATGAAACTATTTTGCATTGTTTCAAATGTAGACCAAACTCGTAACTCAAATATTCTCCTCCATGATCAGATCGTAGAAACTTCATTTTCTTGTTACGATGATTTCCACTTCACTCTGAAATTCTTTGAACTTTTCAAATGTTTCGGACTTCTGTTTCATTAAGTAGATATACCCATATCTGCTCAAATCATCTGTGAAGGTGAGAAAATAACGATATTCGCCGCGAGCCTCAGTATTCATCGAACCACATACATCAGTATGTATGATTTCCAACAAATCTGTTGCTCGCTCCATAGTTCCGGAGAACGGCGTCTTAGTCATCTTGCCCATAAGGCATGGTTCGCAAGTACCAAGTGATTCATAATCAAGTGATTCCAAAAGTCCATCAGTATGGAGTTTCTTCATGCGCTTTATACCAATATGACCCAAACGGCAGTGCCACAAATAAGTTGCACTATCATTATCAACTCTGCATCTTTTGGCTTCAACATTATGAATATGTGTATCACTACTATCGAGATTCAACAAAAATAGACCACTCTTCAAGGGTGCATGACCATAAAAGATATTACTCATATAAATAGAACAACCATTATTCTCAGATTTAAATGAATAACCGTCTCGCATCAAACAAGATCTAGATATAATGTTCATGCTTAACGTGGCACCAAATAACAATTATTTAGGTCTAAAACTAATCCCGAAGGTAGATGTAGAGGTAGCGTGCCGACGGTGATCACATCGACTTTGGGACCATTTCCCACGTGCATCGTCACCTCGTCCTTAGCCAGTCTTCGCTTAATCCGTAGTCCCTGTTTCAAGTTGCAAATATTAGCAACAGAACCAGTATCAAATACCCAGGTGCTACTGCGAGCTCTGGTAAGGTACACATCAATAACATGTATATCACATATACCTTTGTGTTGGGTTTCGTAGTAATTTCAAAAAAATTCCTATGCACACGCAAGATCATGTGATGCATAGCAACGAGAGGGGAGAGTGTTGTGTACGTACCCAACGCAGACCGACTGCGGAAGCGCTGACACGACGTAGAGGAAGTAGTCGTACATCTTCACGATCCAACCGATCAAGCACCGAAACTACGGCACCTCCGAGTTCGAGCACACGTTCAGCTCGATGACGATCCCCGGACTTCGATCCAGCAAAGTGTCGAGGAAGAGTTCCGTCAGCACGACGGCGTGGTGACAATCTTGATGCACTACAGCAGCAGGGCTTCGCCTAAACTCCGCTACAGTATTATCGAGGAATATGGTGGCCGGGGCACTACACACGGCTAAGGAATAGATCACGTGGATCAACTTGTGTGTTCTAGGGTGCCTCTACCTCAGTATATAAAGGACTAGAGGGGGGAGGCTGGCCGGCCAAGGGAGGGCGCGCCAGGAGAGTCCTACTCCCTCTGGGAGTAGGATTCCCCCCAATCCTAGTTGGAATAGGATTCCTTGAGGGGGGAAAGAGAGAGAGGGGGCCGGCCACCTCTCCTAGTCCTAATAGGACTAGGGGAAGGGGGAAGGTGCACAGCCACCTTGGGCTGCCCCTTTCTCCTTTCCACTAAAGCCCACTAAGGCCCATATAGCTCCCAGGGGGTTCCGGTAACCTCCCGGTACTACGGTAAAATCCCGATTTCACCCGGAACACTTCCGATATCCAAACATAGGCTTCCAATATATCAATATTTATGTCTCGACCATTTCGAGACTCCTCGTCATGTCCGTGATCACATCCGAGACTCCGAACAACCTTCGGTACATAAAAATGCATAAACTCATAATATAACTGTCATCGTAACCTTAAGCGTGTGGACCCTACGGGTTCGAGAACAATGTAGACATGACCGAGACACGTCTCCGGTCAATAACCAATAGCGGGACCTGGATGCCCATATTGGCTCCTACATATTCTACGAAGATCTTTATCGGTCAGACCGCATAACAACATACGTTGTTCCCTTTGTCATCGGTATGTTACTTGCCAGAGATTCGATCGTCGGTATCCAATACCTAGTTCAATCTCGTTACCGGCAAGTCTCTTTACTCATTCCGTAATACATCATCTCACAACTAACATATTAGTTGTAATGATTGCAAGGCTTATGTGATGTGCATTACCGAGAGGGCCCAGAGATACCTCTCCGACAATCGGAGTGACAAATCCTAATCTCTAAATACGCCAACCCAACATGTACCTTTGGAGACACCTATAATGCTCCTTTATAATCACCCAGTTACGTTGTGACGTTTGGTAGCACCCAAAGTGTTCCTCCGGCAAATGGGAGTTGCATAATCTCATAGTTATAGGAACATGTATAAGTCATGAAGAAAGCAATAGCAACATACTAAATGATCGGGTCCTAAGCTAATGGAATGGATCATGTCAATCAGATCATTCAACTAATGATGTGACCTCGTTAATCAAATAACAACTCATTGTTCATGGTCAGGAAACATAACCATCTTTGATTAACGAGCTAGTCAAGTAGAGGCATACTAGTGGCGCTTTGTTTGTCTATGTATTCACACATGTATTATGTTTCCGGTTAATACAATTCTAGCATGAATAATAAACATTTATCATGATTATAAGGAAATAAATAATAACTTTATTATTGCCTCTAGGGCATATTTTCTTCAGTCTCCCACTTGCACTAGAGTCAATAATCTAGATTACATTGTAATGATTCTAACACCCATGGAGCCTTGGTGTTGATCATGTTTTGCTCGTGGAAGAAGCTTAGTCAACGGGTCTGCAACATTCAGATCCGTATGTATCTTGCAAATCTCTATGTCTCCCACCTGGACTAGATCCCGGATGGAGTTGAAGCGTCTCTTGATGTGTTTGGTCCTTTTGTGAAATCTGGATTCCTTTGCCAAGGCAATTGCACCAGTATTGTCACAAAAGAATTTCATTGGACCCGATGCACTAGGTATGACACCTAGATCGGATATGAACTCCTTCATCCAGACTCCTTCGTTCGCTGCTTCTGAAGCAGCTATGTACTCCGCTTCACATGTAGATCCCGCTACGACGCTTTGTTTAGAACTGCACCAACTGACAGCTTCACCGTTTAATGTAAACACGTATCCGGTTTGCGATTTAGAATCGTCCGGATCAGTGTCAAAGCTTGCATCAACGTAACCTTTTATGGTGAGCTCTTTGTCACCTCCATATATGAGAAACATATCCTGAGTCCTTTTCAGGTATTTCAGGATGTTCTTGACCGCTGTCCAGTGATCCACTCCTAGATTACTTTGGTACCTCCCTGCTAAACTTATAGCAAGGCACACATCAGGTCTGGTACACAGCATTGCATACATGATAGAGCCTATGGCTGAAGCATAGGGAACATCTTTCATTTTCTCTCTATCTTCTGCAGTGGTCGGGCATTGAGTCTTACTCAACTTCACACCTTGTAACACAGGCAAGAACCCTTTCTTTGCTTGATCCATTTTGAACTTCTTCAAAACTTTGTCAAGGTATGTGCTTTGTGAAAGTCCAATTAAGCGTCTTGATCTATCTCTATAGATCTTAATGCCTAATATGTAAGCAGCTTCACCGAGGTCTTTCATTGAAAAACTCTTATTCAAGTATCCCTTTATGCTATCCAGAAATTCTATATCATTTCCAATTAGTAATATGTCATCCACATATAATATCAGAAATGCTACAGAGCTCCCACTCACTTTCTTGTAAATACAGGCTTCTCCGAAAGTCTGTATAAAACCAAATGCTTTGATCACACTATCAAAGCGTTTATTCCAACCCCGAGAGGCTTGCACCAGTCCATAAATGGATCGCTGGAGCTTGCACACTTTGTTAGCTCCCTTTGGATCGACAAAACCTTCCGGTTGCATCATATACAACTCTTCTTCCAGAAATCCATTCAGGAATGCAGTTTTGACATCCATCTGCCAAATTTCATAATCATAAAATGCGGCAATTGCTAACATGATTCGGACAGACTTAAGCATCGCTACAGGTGAGAAAGTCTCATCGTAGTCAACCCCTTGAACTTGTCGAAAACCTTTCGCGACAAGTCGAGCTTTGTAGACAGTAACATTACCATCAGCGTCAGTCTTCTTCTTGAAGATCCATTTATTCTCAATTGCTTGCCGATCATCGGGCAAGTCAAGCAAAGTCCATACTTTGTTCTCATACATGGATCCCATCTCAGATTTCATGGCTTCAAGCCACTTTGCGGAATCTGGGCTCACCATCGCTTCTTCATAGTTCGTAGGTTCATCATGATCTAGTAGCATGATTTCCAGAACAGGATTACCGTACCACTCTGGCGCGGATCTTACTCTGGTTGATCTACGAGGTTCAGTAGTATCTTGATCTGAAGTTTCATGATCATCATCATTAGCTTCCTCACTTATTGGTGTAGGTGTCGCAGAAACACATTTCTGTGATGTACTACTCTCCAATAAAGGAGCGGGTACAGTTACCTCGTCAAGTTCTACTTTCCTTCCACTCACTTCTTCCGAGAGAAACTCGTTCTCTAGAAAGGATCCATTCTTAGCAACGAATGTCTTGCCTTCGGATCTGTGATAGAAGGTGTACCCAACAGTCTCCTTTGGGTATCCTATGAAGACACATTGCTCCGATTTGGGTTCGAGCTTATCAGGTTGAAGCTTTTTCACATAAGAATCGCAGCCCCAAACTTTAAGAAACGACAACTTTGGTTTCTTGCCAAACCACAGTTCATAAGGCGTCGTCTCAACGGATTTTGATGGTGCCCTATTTAACGTGAATGCGGCCGTCTCTAAAGCATAACCCCAAAACGATAGCGGTAAATCAGTAAGAGACATCATAGATCGCACCATATCTAGTAAAGTACGATTACGACGTTCGGACACACCATTACGCCGTGGTGTTCCGGGTGGCATGAGTTGCGAAACTATTCCACAATTTTTCAAATGTACACCAAACTCGTAACTCAAATATTCTCCTCCACGATCAGATCGTAGAAACTTTATTTTCTTGTTACGATGATTTTCAACTTCACTCTGAAATTCTTTGAACTTTTCAAATGTTTCAGATTTATGTTTCATTAAGTAGATATACCCATATCTGCTTAAATCATCTGTGAAGGTGAGAGAATAACGATATCCGCCACGAGCCTCAATATTCATCGGACCACATACATCGGTATGTATGATTTCCAACAAATCTGTTGCTCTCTCCATAGTACCGGAGAACGGTGTTTTAGTCATCTTGCCCATGAGGCACGGTTCGCAAGTACCAAGTGATTCATAATCAAGTGGTTCCAAAAGTCCATCAGTATGGAGTTTCTTCATGTGCTTTACACCGATATGACCTAAACGACAGTGCCACAAATAAGTTGCACTTTCATTATCAATCTGCATCTTTTGGCTTCAACATTATGAATATGTGTATTACTACTATCGAGATTCAATAAGAATAGACCACTCTTCAAGGGTGCATGACCATAAAATATATTACTCATATAAATAGAACAACCATTATTCTCTGATTTAAATGAATAACCGTCTCGCATCAAACAAGATCCAGATATAATGTTCATGCTCAACGCTGGCACCAAATAACAATTATTTAGGTCTAATATTAATCCCGAAGGTAGATGTAGAGGTAGCGTGCCGACCGCGATCACATCGACTTCGGAACCGTTTCCCACGCGCATCGTCACCTCGTCCTTTGCTAGTGCCCGCTTATTCCGTAGTCCCTGTTTCGAGTTGCAAATATTAGCAACAGAACCAGTATCAAATACCCAGGTGCTACTGCGAGCTCTAGTAAGGTACACATCAATAACATGTATATCACATATACCTTTGTTCACCTTGCCATTCTTCTTATCCGCCAAATACTTGGGGCAGTTCCGCTTCCAGTGACCAGTCTGCTTGCAGTAGAAGCACTCAGTTTCAGGCTTAGGTCCAGACTTGGGTTTCTTCTCTTGAGTAGCAACTTGCTTGCCGTTCTTCTTTGAAGTTCCCCTTCTTCTTCCCTTTGCCCTTTTTCTTGAAACTAGTGGTCTTGTTAACCATCAACACTTGATGCTCCTTCTTGATTTCTACCTCCACAGCTTTTAGCATTGCGAAGAGCTCGGGAATAGTCTTGTTCATCCCTTGCATATTATAGTTCATCACGAAGCTCTTGTAGCTTGGTGGCAGTGATTGGAGAATTCTGTCAATGACGCAATCATCCGGAAGATTAACTCCCAATTGAATAAAGTGATTATTATACCCAGACATTTTGAGTATATGCTCACTGACAGAACTGTTCTCCTCCATCTTGCAGCTATAGAACTTATTTGAGACTTCATATCTCTCAATCAGGGCATTTGCTTGAAATATTAACTTCAACTCCTGGAACATCTCATATGCTCCATGACGTTCAAAACGTCGTTGAAGTCCCGATTCTAAGCCATAAAGCATGGCACACTGAACTATCGAGTAGTCATTAGCTTTGCTCTGCCAGACGTTCATAACATCTGGTGTTGCTCCAGCAGCAGGCCTGGCACCTAGCGGTGCTTCCAGGACGTAATTCTTCTGAGCAGCAATGAGGATAATCCTCAAGTTACGGACCCAGTCCGTATAATTGCTACCATCATCTTTCAACTTTGCTTTCTCAAGGAACGCATTAAAATTCAACGGAACAAGAGCACGAGCCATCTATCTACAATCAACATAAACAAGCAAGATAGTATCAGGTACTAAGTTCATGATAAGTTTAAGTTCAATTAATCAAATTACTTAAGAACTCCCACTTAGATAGACATCCCTCTAATCTTCTAAGTGATTACGTGATCCAAATCAACTAAACCATAACCGATCATCACGTGAGATGGAGTAGTTTTCAATGGTGAACATCGTTATGTTGATCATATCTACTATATGATTCACGCTCGACCTTTCGGTCTCCGTGTTCCGAGGCCATATCTGCATATGCTAGGCTCGTCAAGTTTAACCTGAGTATTCTGCGTGTGCAAAACTGGCTTGCACCCGTTGTAGATGGACGTAGAGCTTCTCACACCCGATCATCACGTGGTGTCTGGGCACGACGAACTTTGGCAATGGTGCATACTCAGGGAGAACACTTCTTGATAATTTAGTGAGAGATCATCTTATAATGCTACCGTCAATCAAAGCAAGATAAGATGCATAAAAAGATAAACATCACATGCAATCAATATAAGAGATATGATATGGCCATCATCATCTTGTGCTTGTGATCTCCATCTCTGAAGCACCGTCATGATCACCATCGTCACCGGCACGACACCTTGATCTCCATCGTAGCATCGTTGTTGTCTCGCCAATCTTATGGTTCCACGACTATCACTACCGTTTAGTAATAAAGTAAAGCATTACATCGCGATTGCATTGCATACAATAAAGCGACAACCATATGGCTCCTGCCAGTTGCCGATCACTCGGTTACAAAACATGATCATCTCATACAATAAAATTCAGCATCATGCCTTGACCATATCACATCACAACATGCCCTGCAAAAACAAGTTAGACGTCCTCTACTTTGTTGTTGCAAGTTTTACGTGGCTGCTACGGGCTTAAGCAAGAACCAATCTCACCTACGCATCAAAACCACAACGATAGTTTGTCAAATAGACTCCATTTTAACCTTCGCAAAGACCGGGCGTAGCCACACTTGGTTCAACTAAAGTTAGACAGACAGTCCCCCGCAAGCCACCTATGTGCAAAGCACATCGGGGGAACCGGTCTCGCGTAAGCGTACGCGTAATGTTGGTCTGGGTCGTCTCGTCCAACAATGCCGCCGAACCAAAGTATGACATGCTGGTAGGCAGTATGACTTATATCGCCCACAACTCACTTGTGTTCTACTCCTGCATATAACATCAACATAAATAACCTAGGCTCGGATGCCACTGTTGGGTTTCGTAGTAATTTCAAAAAAATTCCTGCGCACACGCAAGATCATGTGATGCATAGCAACGAGAGGGGAGAGTGTTGTCTATGTACCCAACGCAGACCGACTGCGGAAGCGCTGACACGATGTAGAGGAAGTAGTCATACGTCTTCACGATCCAACCGATCAAGCACCGAAACTACGGCACCTCCGAGTTCGAGCACATGTTCAGCTCGATGACGATCCCCGGACTCCGATCCAGCAAAGTGTCGGGGAAGAGTTCCGTCAGCACGACGGCGTGGTGACGATCTTGATGCACTACAGCAGCAGGGCTTCGCCTAAACTCCGCTACAGTATTATCGAGGAATATGGTGGCTGGGGGCACCGCACACGGCTAAGGAATAGATCACGTGGATCAACTTGTATGTTCTAGGGTGCCTCTACCTCAGTATATAAAGGACTAGAGGGGGAGGCTGGCCGGCCAAGGGAGGGCGCGCCAGGAGAGTCCTACTCCCTCTGGGAGTAGGATTCCCCCCCCAATCCTAGTTGGAATAGGATTCCTTGAGGGGGGAAAGAGATAGGGGGGCGGCCACCTCTCCTAGTCCTAATAGGACTAGGGGAAGGGCGGAGGTGCACAGCCACCTTGGGCTGCCCCTTTCTCCTTTCCACTAAAGCCCACTAAGGCCCATATAGCTCCCGGGGGGTTCCGGTAACCTCCCGGTACTCCGGTAAAATCCCAATTTCACCCGGAACACTTCTGATATCCAAACATAGGCTTCCAATATATCAATCTTTATGTCTCGACCATTTCGAGACTCCTCGTCATGTCCGTGATCACATCCGGGACTCTGAACAACCTTCGGCACATCAAAATGCATAAACTCATAATATAACTGTCATCGTAACCTTAAGCGTGCGGACTCTACGGGTTCCAGAACAATGTAGACATGACCGAGACACGTCTCCAGTCAATAACCAATAGCGGGACCTGGATGCCCATATTGGCTCCTACATATTCTACGAAGATCTTTATCGGTCAGACCGCATAACAACATACGTTGTTCCCTTTGTCATCGGTATGTTACTTGCCCGAGATTCGATTGTCGGTATCCAATACCTAGTTCAATCTCGTTACCGGCAAGTCTCTTTACTCGTTCCGTAATACATCATCTCACAACTAACATATTAGTTGTAATGCTTGCAAGGCTTATGTGATGTGCATTACCGAGAGGGCCCAGAGATACCTCTCCGACAATCGGAGTGACAAATCCTAATCTCGAAATACGCCAACCCAACATGTACCTTTGGAGACACCTGTAATGCTCCTTTATAATCACCCAGTTACGTTGTGACGTTTGGTAGCACCCAAAGTGTTCCTCCGGCAAATGGGAGTTGCATAATCTCATAGTTATAGGAACATGTATAAGTCATGAAGAAAGCAATAGCAACATACTAAACGATCGGGTGCTAAGCTAATGGAATGGGTCATGTCAATCAGATCATTCAACTAATGATGTGACCTCGTTAATCAAATAACAACTCATTGTTCATGGTCAGGAAACATAACCATCTTTGATTAACGAGCTAGTCAAGTAGAGGCATACTAGTGGCACTTTGTTTGTCTATGTATTCACACATGTATTATGTTTCCGGTTAATACAATTCTAGCATGAATAATAAACATTTATCATGATTATAAGGAAATAAATAATAACTTTATTATTTCCTCTAGGGCATATTTCCTTCACTTTGTTCACCTTGACATCCTTCTTATCCGCCAAATACTTGGGGCAGTTCCGCTCCCAGTGACCAGTCTGTTTGTAGTAGAAGCACTCAGTCTCAGGCTTAGTTCCAAACTTGGGTTTCTTCTCCTGAGCAGCAACTTGTTTGCTGTTCTTCTTGAAGTTCCCCTTCTTCTTACCTTTACCCTTTTTCTTGAAACTAGTGGTCTTGTTGACCATGAACACTTGATGCTCCTTCTTGATTTCTACGTCCGCTGCCTTTAGCATTGCGAAGAGCTCGGGAATTGTCTTATTCATCCCTTGCATATTATAGTTCATCATGAAGCTCTTGTAGCTTGGTGGCAGTGATTGAAGAACTCTATCAATGACACTATCAACAGGAAGATTAACTCCCAGTTGAGTCAAGTGATTATGATACCCAGACATTTTGAGTATATGTTCACTGATAGAACTATTCTCCTCCATCTTGCAGCTATAGAACTTATTGGAGACTTCATATATCTCAATCCGGGCATTTGCCTGAAATATTAACTTCAACTCCTAGAACATCTCATATGCTCCATGACGTTCAAAATGTCGTTGAAGTCCCGGTTCTAAGCTGTAAAGCATGGCACACCGAACTATCGAGTAGTCATCAGCTTTACTATGCCAGACGTTCTTAACGCCATCAGCACCATCTGCAGCAGGCATGGCACCAAGCGGTGCTTTCAGGACGTAATTCTTCTGTGCGGCAATGAGGATAATCCTCAAGTTACGGACCCAGTCCGTGTAATTGCTACCATCATCTTTCAACTTTTCTTTCTCAAGGAACACATTAAAATTCAATGGAACAACAGCACGGGCCATCTATCTACAATCAACATAGACAAGCAAAATACTATCAGGTACTAAGTTCATGATAAATTTAAGTTCAATTAATCATATTACTTAAGAACTCCCACTTAGATAGACATCCCTCTGATCATCTAAGTGATCACGTGTTCCAAATCAACTAAACCATGTCCGATCATCACGTGAGATGGAGTAGTTTTCAATGGTGAACATCACTATGTTGATCATATCTACTATATGATTCACGCACGACCTTTTGGTCTTAGTGTTCCGAGGCCATATCTGCATATGGTAGGCTCGTCAAGTTTAACCCGAGTATTCTGTGTGTGCAAAACTGGCTTGCACCAGTTGTAGATGAACGTAGAGCTTATCACACCCGATCATCACATGGTGTCTCGGCACGACGAACTTTGGCAACGGTGCATACTCAAGGAGAACACTTTTATCTTGAAATTTGGTGAGAGATCATCTTATAATGCTACCGTCAAACAAAGCAAAATAAGATGCATAAAAGATAAACATCACATGCAATCAATATAAGTGATATGATATGGCCATCATCATCTTGTGCTTGTGATCTCCATCCCTGAAGCACTGTCATGATCACCATCGTCACCGGCGCAACACCTTGATCTCCATCGTAGCATCGTTGTCGTCTCGCCAACTATTGCTTCTACGACTATCGCTACCTCTTAGTGATAAAGTAAAGCAATTACAGGGCGATTGCATTGCATATAATAAAGCGACAACCATATGGCTCCTGCCAGTTGCTGATAACTCCGTTACAAAACATGATCATCTCATACAATATATATAGCATCATGTCTTGACCATATCACATCAACATGCCCTGCAAAAACAAGTTAGACGTCCTCTACTTTGTTGTTGCAAGTTTTATGTGGCTGCTACGAGCAGAGCAAGAACTGTTCTTACCTACGCATCAAAACCACAACGATAGTTCATCAGATTAGTGCTGTTTTAAACTTCTCAAGGACCGGGCATAGCCACACTCGGTTCAACTAAAGTTGGAGAAACTGACACCCGCCAGCCACCTGTGTGTAAAGCACATCGGTAGAACCAGTCTCGCGTAAGCGTACGCGTAACGTCGGTCCGGGCCACTTCATCCAACAATACCGTCGAACCAAAGTATGACATGCTGGTAAGCAGTATGACTTGTATCGCCCACAACTCACTTGTGTTCTACTTGTGCATATAACATCTACGCATAAAATCAGGCTCGGATGCCACTGTTGGGGAACGTAGTAATTTTTAAAAAAAATCCTACGCACACACAGGATCATGGTGATGCATAGCAACGAGAGGGGAGAGTGTGTCAACGTACCCTCGTAGACCGAATGCGGAAGCGTTAGCACAACGCGGTTGATGTAGTCGTACGTCTTCACGATCCGACCGATCCAAGTACCGAACGCACGGCACCTCCGAGTTCTACACACGTTCAACTCGATGACGTAGCGCGAGCTCCGATCCAGCAAAGCTTCACAGCAGAGTTTCTCAGCACAACGGCGTGATGACGGTGATGATGTTGCTACCTGTTGGAAATATGCCCTAGAGGCAATAATAAAATGATTATTATATTTCCTTGTTCATGATAATTGTATATTATTCATGCTATAATTGTATTATCAGGAAATCGTAATACATGTGTGAATGCATAGACCACAATGTGTCCCTAGTGAGCCTCTAGTTAACTAGCTCGTTGATCAACAGATAGTCATGGTTTCCTGGCTATGGACATGGGGATGTCATTGATAACGGGATCACATCATTAGGAGAATGATGTGATGGACAAGACCCAAACCTAAGCACAGCACAAAGATCGTGTAGTTCGTTTGCTGTAGCTTTTCTGGATGTCAAGTATCATTTCCTTAGACCATGAGATTGTGCAACTCTCGGATACCGTAGGAGTGCCTTGGGTGTGCCAAACGTCACAACGTAATTGGGTGACTATAAAGGTACATTACAGGTATCTCCGAAAGTGTCTGTTGGGTTGGCACGAATCGAGACTGGGATTTGTCACTCCATATGACGGAGAGGTATCTTTGGGCCCACTTGGTAATGCATCATCATAAGGAGCTCAATGTGATCAAGTGATTGATCACGGGATCATACATTACGGTACGAGTAAAGTGACTTGCCGGTAACGAGACTGAACAAGGTATTGGGATACCGACGATCGAGTCTCGGGCAAGTAACGTACCGATTGACAAAGGGAATTGAGTACGGGATTGATTAGGTCCTCGACATCGTGGTTCATCCGATGAGATCATGGAGGAGCATGTGGGAGCCAACATGGGTATCCAGATCCCGCTGTTGGTTATTGACCAGAGAGTCGTCTCGGTCATGTCTGCTTGTCTCCCGAACCCGTAGGGTCTACACACTTAAGGTTCGGTGATGCTAGGGTTGTATAGATATGAGTATGCAGTAATACGAAAGTTGTTCGGAGTCCTGGATGAGATCCTGGACGTCACGAGGAGTTCCGGAATTGTCCGGAGGTGAAGAATTATATATAGGAAGTGTAGTTTCAGCCATCGGGAAAGTTTCGGGGTCACCGGTATTGTACCGGGACCACCGGATGGGTCCCGGGGGTCCACCGGGTGGGGCCACCCATCCCGGAGGGCCCCATGGGCTGAAGTGGGGAGGGGAACCAGCCCATAGTGGGCTGGTGTGCCCCCCCCCCCTTGGGCCACCCATGCGCCTAGGGTTGGGAACCCTAGGGGAGGGGGCGCCTCCACTTGCCTTGGGGGGTACTCCACCCCTTGGTCGCCGCCCCCCCTAGGAGATCCCATCTCCTAGGGCCGGCGCACCCCCCTAGGGGGCCTATATAAAGGGGGAGGGAGGGCAGCCGGACCTCAAGCCTTCGCGCCTCCCTCTCCCTTGCTACATCTCTCCCTCTCGCAAAAGCTCGGCGAAGCCCTGCTGCGATCACTGCTGCATCCACCACAACGCCATCGTGATGCTGGATCTTCATCAACCTCTCCTTCCCCCTTGCTGGATCAAGAAGGAGGAGACGTCAACCGCTCCGTACGTGTGTTGAACGCGGAGGTGTCGTCCGTTCGGCACTTGGTCATCGGTGATTTGGATCACGGCGAGTACGACTCCATCATCCCCGTTCTCTTGAACGCTTCCGCTCGCGATCTACAAGGGTATGTAGATGCACTCTCCTCTCGTTGCTAGTTGACTCCATAGATTGATCTTGGTCAAACGTAGGAATTTTTTTTGTTTTCTGCTACGATCCCCAACAGTGGTATCAGAGCTAGGTCTATGCGTAGTTACTATGCACGAGTAGAACACAAAGTAGTTGTGGGCGTCGATATTGTCAATTTGCTTGCCATTACTAGTCTTATCTTGATTCGGCGGCATCGTGGGATGAATCGTCCTGGACCAACCTTACAAGTACGCTTATGTGAGACCGGTTCCACCGATTGACATGCACTAGTTGCATAAGGTGGCTGGCGGGTGTCTGTCTCTCCCACTTTAGTCGGATCGGATTTGATGAACAGGGTCCTTATGAAGGGTAAATAGAAATTGGCAATTCACGTTGTGGTTTTGGCATAGGTAAGAAATGTTCTTGCTAGAAACCTATAGCAGCCACGTAAAAACTTGCAACAACAATTAGAGGACGTCTAACTTGTTTTTGCAGCAAGTGTTTTGTGATGTGATATGGCCAAAAGTTGTGATGAATGATGAATGATATATGTGATGTATGAGATTGATCATGTACTTGTAATAGGGATCACGACTTGCATGTCGACGAGTATGACAACCGGCAGGAGCCATAGGAGTTGTCTTTATTTATTTATGACCTGCGTGTCAACATAAACGTCATGTAATTACTTTACTTTATTGCTAAAGCGTTAGCCATAGTAGTAGAAGTAATAGTTGGCGAGCAACTTCATGGAGACACGATGATGGAGATCATGATGATGGAGATCATGGTGTCATGCTGGTGACAAGATGATCATGGAGCCCCAAGATGGAGATCAAAGGAGCTATATGATATTGGCCATATCATGTCACTATTATTTGATGCATGTGATGTTTATCATGTTTTTGCATCTTGTTTACTTAGAACGACGGTAGTAAATAAGATGATCCCTCATAATAATTTCAAGAAAGTGTTCCCCCTAACTGTGCCCCGTTGCGGCAATTCGTTGTTTAGAAGCACCACGTGATGATCGGGTGTGATAGATTCCAACGTTCACATACAACGGGTGTAAGACAGATTTACACACGCAATACACTTAGGTTGACTTGATGAGCCTAGCATGTACAGACATGGCATCGGAACACAGAAGATCGAAAGGTCGAGCATGAGTCGTATAGAAGATACGATCAACATGAAGATGTTCACCGATGTTGACTAGTACGTCTCACGTGATGATCGGACACGGCCTAGTCAACTCGGATCATGTTATACTTAGATGACTGGAGGGATGTCTATCTAAGTGGGAGTTCATTGAATAATTTGATTAGATGAACTTAATTATCATGAACTTAGTCAAAATCTTTACAATATGTCTTGTAGATCAAATGGCCAACATTGTCCTCAACTTCAACGTGTTCCTAGAGAAAACCAAGCTGAAAGACGATGGCAGCAACTATACGGAGTGGGTCCAGAACCTGAGGATCATCCTCATAGCTGCCAAGAAAGATTATGTCCTAGAAGCACCGCTAGGTGACGCACCCGTCCCACAGAACCAAGACGTTATGAACGCTTGGCAGACATGTGCTGATGATTACTCCCTCGTTCAGTGCAGCATGCTTTACAACTTAGAACCGGGGCTCCAAAAGCGTTTTGAGCGACACGGAGCATATGAGATGTTCGAAGAGCTGAAAATGGTTTTCCAAGCTCATGCCCGGGTCGAGAGATATGAAGTCTCTGACAAGTTCTTTAGCTGTAAGATGGAGGAAAATAGTTCTGTCAGTGAGCACATACTCAAAATGTCTGGGTTGCATAACCGCTTGACTCAGCTGGGAGTTAATCTCCCGGATGACGCGGTCATTGACAAAATCCTTCGTTCGCTTCCACCAAGCTACAAGAGCTTTGTGATGAACTTCAATATGCAGGGGATGGAAAAGACCATTCCTGAAGTATTTGCAATGCTGAAATCAGCAGAGGTAGAAGTCAAAAAGGAACATCAAGTGTTGATGGTGAATAAAACCACTAAGTTCAAGAAAGGCAAGGGTAAGAAGAACTTCAAGAAGGACGGCAAGGGAGTTGCCGCGCCCGGTAAGCAAGCTGCCGGGAAGAAGCCAAAGAATAGACCCAAGCCCGAGACTGAGTGCTTTTATTGCAAGGGAAGTGGTCACTAGAAGCGGAACAGCCCCAAATACTTAGCGGACAAGAAGGCTGGCATCACAAAAGGTATATGTGATATACATGTAATTGATGTGTACCTTACCAGTACTCATAGTAGCTCCAGGGTATTTGATACCGGTGCGATTGCTCACATTTGTAACTCAAAGCAGGAGCTGCGGAATAAGCGAAGACCGGCGAAGGACGAGGTGACGATGCGCGTCGGGAATGGTTCCAAGGTCGATGTGATCGCCGTCGGCACGCTACCTCTATATTTACCTACGGGATTAGTTTTGAACCTCAATAATTGTTATTTAGTGCCAAGTTTGATCATGAACATTGTATCAAGATCTCGTTTAATACGAGATGGCTTCTCATTTAAATTCGAGAATAATGGTTGTTCTATTTATATGAGAGATATGTTTTATGGTCATGCTCCGATGGTGAATGGTTTATTCTTAATGAATCTCGAGCGTAATGCTACACATATTCATAGTGTGAATACCAAAAGATGTAAGGTTGATAATGATAGTCCCACATACTTGTGGCACTGCCGCCTTGGTCACATAGGTGTCAAACGCATGAAGAAGCTCCATGCAGATGGACTTTTAGAGTCTCTTGATTACGAATCATTTGACACGTGCGAACCATGCCTCATGGGTAAAATGACCAAGACTCCATTCTCAGGAACAATGGAGCGAGCAACCAACTTATTGGAAATCATACATACTGATGTGTGCGGTCCAATGAGTGTTGAGGCTCACGGTGGCTATCGTTATGTTCTCACCCTCACTGATGACTTGAGTAAATATGGGTATGTCTACTTAATGAAACACAAGTCTGAGACCTTTGAAAAGTTCAAGGAATTTCAGAGTGAGGTTGAGAATCAACGTGACAGGAAAATCAAGTTCTTGCGATCAGATCATGGGGGAGAATACTTGAGTCACGAATTTGGCACACACTTAAGAAAATGTGGAATAGTTTCACAACTCACGCCGCCTGGAACACCTCAGCGTAATGGTGTGTCCGAACGTCGTAATCGCACTCTATTAGATATGGTGCGATCTATGATGTCTCTTACCGATTTACCGCTATCATTTTGGGGCTATGCTTTAGAGACTACCGCATTCACTTTAAATAGGGCTCCGTCGAAATCCGTTGAGACGACACCATATGAATCATGGTTTGGGAAGAAACCTAAGCTGTCGTTTCTAAAAGTTTGGGGATGCGATGCTTATGTCAAGAAACTTCAACCTGAAAAGCTCGAACCCAAGTCGGAAAAATGCGTCTTCATAGGATACCCTAAAGAAACTGTTGGGTATACCTTCTACCTCAGATCCGAAGGCAAGAATTTTGTTGCCAAGAATGGGTCCTTTCTATAGAAAGAGTTTCTCTCAAAAGAAATAAGTGGGAGGAAGGTAGAACTTGATGAAGTATTACCTCTTGAACCGGTAAGTGGCGCAGCTCAAGAAAATGTTCCTGATGTGCCTGCACCGACTAGAGAGGAAGTTGTTGATGATGATCATGAAACTTCAGATCAAGTTGCTACTGAACCCCGTAGGTCCACAAGGACACATTCCGCACTAGAGTGGTACGGCAACCCTGTCATGGAAATCATGTTGTTAGACAACGGTGAACCTTCGAACTATGAAGAAACGATGGCGGGCCCGGATTCCGACAAATGGCTGGAAGCCATGAAATCCGAGATAGGATCCATGTATGAAAACGAAGTATGGACTTTGACTGACTTGCCCATTGATCGGCGAGCCATAGAAAATAAATGGATCTTTAAGAAGAAGACAGACGCGGATGGTAATGTGACCATCTATAAAGCTCGGCTTGTCACTAAGGGTTATCAACAAGTTCAAGGGGTTGACTACGATGAGACTTTCTCACCCGTAGCGAAGCTGAAGTCCCTCCGAATCATGTTAGAAATTTCCGCATTCTATGATTATGAGATATGGCAAATGGACGTCAAAATGGCATTCCTTAATGGTTTCCTTAAGGAAGAATTGTATATGATGCAGCCAGAAGGTTTTGTCGATCCTAAGAATGCTAACAAGGTGTGCAAGCTCCAACGCTCGATTTATGGGCTGGTGCAAGCATCTCGGAGTTGGAACATTCGCTTTGATGAGATGATCAAAGCGTTTGGGTTTATGCAGACTTATGGAGAAGCCTGCATTTACAAGAAAGTGAGTGGGAGCTCTGTAGCATTTCTCATATTGTATGTGGATGACATACTGTTGATGGGAAATGATATAGAATTCTTGGAAAGCATAAAGGCCTATTTGAACAAGTGTTTTTCAATGAAGGACCTTGGAGAAGCTGCTTATATATTAGGCATCAAGATCTATAGAGATAGATCGAGACGCCTCATTGGTCTTTCACAGAGTACGTACCTTGACAAGATATTGAAGAAGTTCAAAATGGATCAGTCAAAGAAGGGGTTTTTGCCTGTATTGCAAGGTACGAGATTGAGCTTGGCTCAATGCCCGACCACGGCAGAAAATAGAGAAAAGATGAGTGTCGTCCCCTATGCCTCGGCCATAAGGTCTATCTTGTATGTTATGCTGTGTACCAGACCTGATGTAAACCTTGCCGTGAGTTTGGTAGGAAGGTACCAAAGTAATCCCGGCATGGAACACTGGACAACGGTCAAAAATATCCTGAAGTACCTGAAAAGGACTAAGGAAATGTTTCTCATTTATGGAGGTGACGAAGAGCTCGTCGTAAAGGGTTACGTCGATGCTAGCTTCGACACAGATCTGGATGACTCTAAGTCACAAACCGGATACGTGTATATTTTGAATGGTGGGGCAGTAAGCTGGTGCAGTTGCAAGCAAAGCGTTGTGGCGGGATCTACATGTGAAGCGGAGTACATGGCAGCCTCGGAGGCAGCACACGAAGCAGTCTGGGTGAAGGAGTTCATTACCGACCTAGGAGTCATACCCAATTCGTCGGGCCCGATGACTCTCTTCTGTGACAACACTGGAGCTATTTCCCTTGCCAAGGAGCCCAGGTTTCACAGGAAGACCAGGCATATCAAGCGTCGCTTCAACTCCATTCGTGAAAGTGTTCAAAATGGAGACATAGAGATTTGTAAAGTACATACGGACCTGAATGTAGCAGATCCGTTGACTAAACCTCTCCCTAGAGCAAAACATGATCAACACCAGAATTCCATGGGTGTTCGATTCATCACAATGTAACTAGATGATTGACTCTAGTGCAAGTGGGAGACTGTTGGAAATATGCCCTAGAGGCAATAATAAAATGATTATTATATTTCCTTGTTCATGATAATTGTCTATTATTCATGCTATAATTGTATTATCCGGAAATCGTAATACATGTGTGAATGCATAGACCACAATATGTCTCTAGTGAGCCTCTAGTTGACTAGCTCGTTGATGAACAGATAGTCATGGTTTCCTGGCTATGGACATGGGGATGTCATTGATAACGGGATCACATCATTAGGAGAATGATGTGATGGACAAGACCCAAACCTAAGCATAGCACAAAGATCGTGTAGTTCGTTTGCTGTAGCTTTTCTGGATGTCAAGTATCATTTCCTTAGACCATGAGATTGTGCAACTCCCGGATACCGTAGGAGTGCCTTGGGTGTGCCAAACGTCACAACGTAACTGGGTGACTATAAAGGTACATTACAGGTATCTCCGAAAGTGTCTGTTGGGTTGGCACGAATCGAGACTGGGATTTGTCACTCCGTATGACGGAGAGGTATCTCTGGGCCCACTCGGTAATGCATCATCATAATGAGCTCAATGTGATCAAGTGATTGATCATGGGATCATGCATTACGGTACGAGTAAAGTGACTTGCCGGTAACAAGACTGAACAAGGTATTGGGATACCGACGATCGAGTCTCGGGCAAGTAACGTACCGATTGACAAAGGGAATTGAGTACGGGATTGATTAGGTCCTCGACATCGTGGTTCATCCGATGAGATCATCGAGGAGCATGTGGGAGCCAACATGGGTATCCAGATCCCGCTGTTGGTTATTGACCAGAGAGTCGTCTCAGTCATGTCTGCTTGTCTCCCGAACCCGTAGGGTCTACACACTTAAGGTTCGGTGATGCTAGGGTTGTATAGATATGAGTATGCAGTAATCCGAAAGTTGTTCGGAGTCCCGGATGAGATCCTGGACGTTACGAGAAGTTCCGGAATTGTCTGGAGGTGAAGAATTATATATAGGAACTATAGTTTCGGCCATCGGGAAAGTTTCGGGGTCACCGGTATTGTACCGGGACCACCGGATGGGTCCCGGGGGTCCACCGGGTGGGGCCACCCATCCCGGAGGGCCCCATGGGCTGAAGTGGGGAGGGGAACCAGCCCATAGTGGGATGGTGCGCCCCCCCCCCCTTGGGCCCCCCATGCGCCTAGGGTTGGGAACCCTAGGGGAGGGGGCGCCTCCACTTGCCTTGGGGGGTACTCCACCCCTTGGCCCCCGCCCCTAGGAGATGCCATCTCCTAGGGCCGGCGCACCCCCCTAGGGGGCCTATATAAAGGGGGAAGGGAGGGCAGCCGGACCTCGAGCCTTGGCGCCTCCCTCTCCCCTGCTAGACCTCTTCCTCTCGCAGAAGCTCGGCGAAGCCCTGCTGCGATCACTGCTGCATCCACCACCACGCCGTCGTGCTGCTGGATCTTCATCAACCTCTCCTTCCCCCTTGCTGGATCAAGAAGGAGGAGACGTTATCCACTCCGTACGTGTGTTGAACGCGGAGGTGTCGTCCGTTCGGCACTTGGTCATCGGTGATTTGGATCACGGCGAGTACGACTCCATCATCCCCGTTCTCTTGAACGCTTCCGCTCGCGATCTACAAGGGTATGTAGATGCACTCTCCTCTCGTTGCTAGTTGACTCCATAGATTGATCTTGGTGAAACGTAGGAATTTTTTTTGTTTTCTGCTACGATCCCCAACACTACCGACACAGGGCTTCGCCTAAGCACGCTACGATATAACCGATGTGGAATATGGTGAAGGGGGGTACCGCACACGGCTGGAATAGATCAACTGATCAACTTGTGTGTTCTAGGGTGCCCCCTGCCCCCGTATATAAAGGAGCAAGAGGGAAGGCCGGCCGGTCCTCTATGGCACGCCAGGAGGAGGAGTCCTCCTCCTAGTAGGAGTAGGACTCCCCTCTTTCCTACTCCTACTAGGAGGGGGAAAGGAAGGGGGAGAGGGAGAAGGAAAGGGGGGCGCCGCCCCACTCTCCTAGTCCAATTCGGACCAGAGGGGGAGGGGCGCGCGGCCTGCCCTAGGCCAGCCCTCTCTCTCTCCACTAAGGCCCATAAGGCCCATTATTTCTCCCGGGGGTTCCGGTAACCCTCCGGCACTCCGGTTTTCTCCGAAATCACCCGGAACACTTCCGGTGTCCGAATATAGTCGTCCAATATATCGATCTTTATGTCTCAACCATTTCGAGAGTCCTTGTCATGTCCGTTATCATATCCGGGACTCCGAACTACCTTCGGTACATCAAAACACAAAAACTCATAATACCGATCATCACCGAACTTTAAGCGTGCGGACCCTACGGGTTCGAGAACTATGTAGACATGACCGAGACACGTCTCCGGTCGATAACCAATAGCGGAACATGGATGCTCATATTGGCTCCTAAGTATTCTACGAAGATCTTTATTGGTCAAACCGCATAACAACATACGTTGTTCCCTTTGTCATCGGTATGTTACTTGCCCGAGATTCGATCATCGGTATCTCAATACCTAGTTCAATCTCGTTACCGGCAAGTCTCTTTACTCGTTCCGTAATGCATCATCTCGCAACTAACTCATTAGTCACATTGCTTGCAAGGCTTATAGTGATGTGCATTACCGAGAGGGCCCAGAGATACCTCTCCGACAATCAGAGTGACAAATCCTTATCTCAAAATATGCCAACTCAACATGTACCTTCGGAGACACTTGTAGAGCACCTTTATAACCACCCAGTTACGTCGTGACGTTTGGTAGCACAGAAAGTGTTCCTCCGGTAAACGGGAGTTGCATAATCTCATAGTCATAGGAACATGTATAAGTCATGAAGAAAGAAATAGCAACATACTAAACGATCAAGTGCTAAGCTAACAGAATGTGTCAAGTCAATCACATAATTCTCCTAATGATGTGATCCCGTTAATCAAATGACAACTCATGTCTATGGCTAGGAAACATAACCATCTTTGATCAACGAGCTAGTCAAGTAGAGGCATACTAGTGACACTTTCTTTGTCTATGTATTCACACATGTATTATGTTTCCGGTTAATACAATTCTAGCATGAATAATAAACATTTATCATGATATGGGGAAATAAATAGTAACTTTATTATTGCCTCTAGGGCATATTTCCTTCAGGAGGTGCCATGGGTGGTTACATGAACATGATTGGAGGTGCCATGAGTGGTGCATTTGATGGAAACATGGTAGGTGGCTTCGGTGGCAACATGGAAGGTGGCTTTGGCGGCATGGGAGTTGGCTTTGGTGGCATGGGAGGTGGCTTTGGCGGCAACATGATGGGTGGCTTGGGAGGTGGCTATGCGCCAACATGAGTGGCGTTGGAGGTGGATATGGCGGCAACATGGGACGCAATGAAGATGGTTCCGGTGGTGCTCACAACAACGAGAGTTCACCGCTTGTTGAGAACGTCGACAAATACGGTGGTGGAGATGATGATCGTACCACGGTTAACAACACCAGTGGTGTTGATGGCCCGAATGAGTGATATTCATGTGCATTTCAATTTCTAGGGCAAAAAACTTTGATTGAGACGATGCTCTTTTGGTAGACGAATTTGATACTATGATGGTGAATGCACTTTTGATTGAAACTATGATGATGATGCACTTTATTTTCAAATTTTAGTTGCTATTTCAATGCAAAACCGCGGCTGAACAGTGGCTGGTAGCAGCCGCGCGGCCGTTTTCATCTTCATTTTGGACCATCTATTGGAGTTGCAAATTTGGACCATCATTTTGGACCATCCGTTGGAGTTTAGCTTTTTTCGAAGCTCCAAAACGCACTTTTTGGCGGTCCAAATTTTACATCTTCGGTTTTTAACCGTCAAATTTTGGACCATATATTGGAGATGCTCTTAGTACTAAAAACCTCGTAGCAGAAACTGAGAAGCATATGCACCAATGTCTATCGGGGCCAGTGGCCGGCGGTCTCACTGGTTACTTCTTACTTGTGGTCAGGCCCGGGTACATGAGCGGAAGCTCTGCGACTGCGCGTGTCCATGAAATTTATATGCGTATGGGAGCTGCGCTGGATGCTTCTTTTTTAGGTACCTCTCGTGCAGCTCGAGCAGCATGGAATGGATCCATGGACAAGCAAATTACTCCGGTTGCCTCCCACTAGACTGACAGCATCCAGACACTTGGCTTTGCTCCACGGACCTGTTATCACTCGCGCGCGCACACGGACATACATAGTACCATCCAAGGATTCCTGTTTCGAGACTGAGCTTTCGCCGCCGTCCTGACGATCTCCATCGAATCGTAATAGAAGGCCGGGGGATTAATTAGGGTCGTTCCTTCGTCCTCGATGGCCACACGGGCTGATGGAGCTAACTCGAGAGAGCTAACCAACTTTGCTGCCTCTATACGCCGAAAATGTGGGGAGACGGCTCTGCCTCCGCGTCGACATAAAAGAGAGACGGCAACCCGCTGGTCGCAAGCCCAAATGGCTTATTATATGTCGCCACTTGCCAAGTGATGAGTAGAATCAAGAACAGGACTGATCGAGGATAACAAGTCAGTCTTGCAAAATTTGCAGACTTTGAGTCTACAAGGGCAGAGGAAGTCGGGGCGGCGGCCCCGGATGGTTGTGTGGGTGGGTTGCAGAGGGTGCAACATTTCTTTTAGATGCCAGGACGGCGGCCTCGGGTGGTGGATCTTCGGTGCTTCGGACGTTGAAGACGACGTGAGGTCTTGGAGGTGCGCTTCCATCGCCGTCAAAGTCAGAGTGGCCCACTTCAGTTCCTCCCGTAGTTGTGGTGATTTCACTACCTCTTTGACGATGGTGGCGTTTGCGGTGTGGCGGCAGTAGGGGGTGGGCCCCTGCTGGTACTTTTGTCTCCGCCACTATGTGGTGGTGCGGTGTTTTGTGCGTGGTGTCTTCTGTGCTCCTTCGAGGGCGTCGGGGCACCTCCAGCCCCATTTAGGTAACCATGCCAGATCGGTTTACTCGTCGGGGTTTTTGGATGTCTCGACATGGCGGGGATCCTCTCATGTGGCACACTTGAGCAAGGTTTTGGTTACTGGTCAAAATTTCAAGATTTCCCATGGTTACCTTGTATTTTCGTGCCCCTCGGTAAATCGCCATATCGAGCAAAAAATTATTATTTTTTGAAAACTTTGAATTTAAACAATCGATTTACGGTAAAGTACGTAGGATCTTATTAATGCCACGAGAGATGGTTTTGACGTGTTGATAGCAACCATTTTCCTGTTTTGAGAGGTCTCTAGTTCGAATATTTGTTCATTCAATTATTTGAATTCAAAATTCAACTATAAAATTCGCTCGAAATATTCTTGATATTTCCCGGTAACCGTGGTAACCATGTTTACCAGTCCCTCTCGGTAAAATTGCCTCATTCGGTAACCAAAACCTTGCACATGAGTGTGTTGGGCGTGTTGGTGGTGCATTTTTGTCTTCAGTTCCGTCGCTCATCGAACGGTGTGGGGGCTTCTTGCCCTCTGTATCTGGTTTTCGCCCGATTATCCTAGATTAAACAGGAAATTCTCTTCTTCTATAAGGCAATGCAATAACTCCCTGTCCCTCTAGATGTGTTCTCGATTTTTTAACAAAAATTAACCACCGTCTTTTATTGCCTACCCACTACCCTCCATTCTTATTTATACAAGTATCTTTCTTCTCCTTCGATCGCGTCTTTAGCTACAAGCACTTCTAATACAGTTACTTCAGTTGCTCAGCCTATGGAGCCTAGTTTGAGGAACAACCAAAATGATGAGAATGGTGTTATCATTTGCTAGCTCGCTTCTTTATCTATTAGTTCGGCTTTGGAGACACCAGGACAAAAGGTTGTGCTGGAGTGGAAAGTCTCTTAGATTGGAGAACAGAAGGGTAGATGGACTCGGTCTTCTTGACAAAGGTTCTAATCAGAAAACTAGCATGCTCATGTGAACAAATGGTTCGTTCCTAGTCTTTACTTCAATTAACCTATCATTGATTCGTGGACTGCTCGTTAAAGTCGCATTTCTCTTTACACTTGTTGTCATCGCCCCCTCAAGCACTCAAACAATCCATGCGTTGGGAACTCGCCATGCACGGCAGATGCGCTAGTCTTGGACTATAACCAGTGGAAGCAAATAACCTACCTCTATGTATCAATCATCACGAAAGTTACATATAGAGCTTACAGGTCCAAGCAGAATTTGTAGAACACGCCACCACTGAAGTGCATGTGCATCCTCCTCTTGGAAAATGGAGAGAGATAGCAGAATTGAAAACGGGAGGTAATTGGTGAATGTGACAAAACAGGTTATAAAAATCAAGGACCCCCTTAGCTGGCGAACATCCGCTAGGAGGGGTGGCATTTCGAACAATTTCACTGTCAGTTTTAGTTGTAATAAGGGATAGCAGCTTCTTCAGAGCATTACAACAGTTTCTGTGAGAGAAGGCGATTTTCCGTTTAAAACTGTCACCGTTTGATTTCGTCTTAGAACTGAAACTGTCATCAAAAGGGGTTTGTTTGCCGTTCCTCTCCTAGTGAACGGCAGCCAGATAAGATTATCGAAATGAAACTATGGCTGAAAAGGGAAATGGTCTGCTTCTAAGTGCGAAATATATGTTAAAATATCTCGTAATGAAATTTTCTACTATGTAGAATACATCCATACATGCATACATCCACATACATACATAATACATGTACAATTACTTTCATAATTATTTGACACTTTTATGTGTGATTTTTAATTTTCCAAAATTTTGGGCCCAAAACGCCCGACCCACCCTCCAAACAACTAAAAAAGCTTGTTAGCAGAAGCATGCATCAATGTCGATCGGGGCTAGTGGCGATGCCATGGGTTAGGTTACTTGTGGTGTCAGTACTTCACTGTTTTAGATAAAATTTAAAGAATCCCAAGGGTTTTGGAAATGCTATAAAGCCAGAATACAGCCGAGGCCCGAGGGCGTGAACAGAAGCACTGCGCTGCGCATGGGCGTCGTCTGCGAGTTCCCCTGGATGTTTCTATTTTAGTAGTGCCACCTCTCGTGCAGCTCGAGCAGCACCATGTAATGATCCATGGACAAGCAAGTTACTCCGGTTCCCTCCCACTAGGATGACAACATCTGACTTGCTCCACGGACCTGTTATATCACGTACACGGTGGCTTCGTCATTGTGTATGGACGATAGGAAGCCCCCCTCCCCTCCCGAGGCGCTCCTGCGGGCGCCCCTCGGAGGGAACCCCATTGCCGCCGCCCCCGTCCCTCCGCCCCTTCCCCACTCCCTCGCCGCCGCCGGTGGCGTCGTCGGCCAAAGGCCGCGTGGCGCAGGCGGCGGCGGGGCGGCTCTCTCCCTCATGTAGGTGGCGGTTGCCGCGGGGCGGCCTCCCCTGCTCGGTGGCTTCAGGCGCCGGCTTGCCTCTACTCAGGCTTCCCTCCTCCGCCTCGCTCCTTGGTGACCTGCCGGCGTCGCCTCCTCTCCTCCTCCCCCCTCCACCTCGGCTCGTGGGGCTCTGGAGGCTCGGGGGTGTGCTGGCGGCGGATCTGGCGCCCCCTGCCCAGATCCGGCGGGTGCTGGCGGTTGGCTGCTGCAGGGGAGACCGGCGGCCCCTCTAAGGTGGTGGTGCTGCAGCCGGGGCTCTTCCTCTCTGGTGGGGTGGCTGGGCACGGGCTGGACCTGGCCAGGGCATGGAGACGCGGGGGGTGTGTGCGCGCGGCCGGTCTCTTGCTGGATCCGGCCGAATCTGGCGGTGGGGGCCGGCCGGCGGCGCGTGGAACCGATGGTGCGTGCCCGGCGGCTCCGTTGCTTGGAGCTCGCCGGGCGACGCGGGTAGGGTAGCGGCCGGGCGTGGCCGCTGCTTCGGCCGTGGGCTACGACGTGGGGAGGTTCGACGCTGGTGCTCTCCAGGTGTCGTGGCGGCTTCACGGTGGTTGACGGATCTGCCCGCGGCGGCGGTCGGCTTCTCCGGCGGCGGCTCGTCTGTGTTCGAGCCGTCTCGGCCTTCGCCCCATCTCCTCGTTGCCCGGGCGTTACTCCCATCAAAGGGCTGGTCCTCTCCTAGCTGCGGTCTACCGCTCGTTTCGCGTCCGGTGTTGCAGGACCGAGCTCGTCTCGCGCACGATGCAGCAGGACTGAGCTCGTCTCGCGCACGGTGCAGCAGGACTGAACTTGTCCCCTTTTCGGTGTTGTAGGACCAAACTCGTCTCGCGCACGGGGCAGCAGGACGGGCTGGTGGATGCCAGTTCTGGCCGACCTAACGGGTCTCGACACTGGGGGTCGCCCAGGGACGCGAAAGGTGGGACCTTTCCGCTCGTCTCTTTAGTTGGGGTTGCGGCGGGTCTCGGGTGAGGTGGTGTTAAGGTCTTGGATGCCGGGGCGGCGGCCCTGGTGGTGGTAGCGCCGTGCTCTTGGGCAAAGCCCGTGCCTTGGTGCTGCCCGGTCATCATGGTCGTGTGGGCGGCGTGGTTGCCGGGGTGTGGCGTTCGGTGGCGGTGAGTGTTGGCTGAGGTGAAAACCTGCTCTATCTTCGGACGGACCGGCGACGGCGGAGATCGTTCCCTTCTTGAAGGCGTCGTCGCGGCTCTCATTGCCCATTATGCGGCTCCAGGGAAAACTCTGATCCTTGGATCGGGCGGTGGCGGTGCTCCGGTGTCGTACCCTTTCTGAAGGCGCCGCTTTGGAGCACATAGTCCGTCATATGTAGCTTCATCTCTTCGTGATGGTAGTGCTAGGGGCGATGTGGCTGCGCTCAGCGTCTATGGATCCTGTCTTGGGTGTGTGCGTGTGTTGCAGTGTCGTGTGTTTGTACTGAATGCTTGTTGTGTTCGGTGCTTTATATATAAAGCGGGGCGAAAGCCTTTTTCGATATATCACGTACACAGGCGCACGCACACAGACGAGACATACCACCATCGAGTTCCTATTTCTGTTTCCACACTGACCTTTCGCTCTCACTCCCCCGTCCTGACGATCCCCATCGAATCGTAACCGAAGGCAGGGGGAATAATTGGGAGTCTTTCTTCGTCCTCGATGGCCACACGGGCTGACGGGGAGAGAGCGGAGAACTAACCAATTTTGCTGCCTCTATACGCCCGAAAATGTGGGGAGACGGCTCTGCCTCCGCGTCAACATAAAAGAGAGACGGCAACCCGCTGTGGTCGCAAGCCCAAACGGCATATTATATGTCGCCACTTCCCAAGTCATGGGTAGCATCAAGATCAGGACTGGTCGAGAGATTGACCAGTTGGTCTGTGTAGCAAAATTGCAGGGACTTTGAGTCTACACTGGCTAGGCAACTTTAACGCGATTCACCAAATCGACCATGAATGCTTAGATGGGATGTTTGTATATTCTTTTGGCATCCAGCACTGGTCATCGAATTTGTATGGACTGGTCTGGGCGATGGAAATCTAACAAATTAGCCCCAAACCTAGTGCAGGTCCGGGGGAGTCTACAACTGCTACGTACATTACTTTCTCCATCCTAAAATAAGTGTCTTAAATTTAGTACAAGTTTGTACTATAGTTAATACAAAGTTGATATACTTATTTTGGGACGGGGGGAGTATTTGACATCACTGGCCCACCCAAATACCACATTTGGAGTACTTTTTCCCTCCATCCCTCCCTTTGTGCTCTTTATCCGCATACCCGATGACCGTCGCCGCCGATGTACCACTCTAGCCAGAGGCTTGCCCGCCTTGGCCTACGTCGTCGTTCCACCACGGATCCCACCACGGTCTTGAACCTATCGCCACTGTCCATGGCGAGCACCATGTCCGCCAAGTGTTCGGCCAAATGTCATAGCAAAGTATTTTCATGTTGTCATTTTTGGCATTGAAGAAAACACAATGGCTGTGTACTCGGCGAACAAGGATGAATTGTTGTGTAATGTGTGGTTGGCCACAAGTATGAAGTTTCAAGGCATGTAACATAGTGTGGCATTTTGGCAAAGTGTGTATGTTTGGTTTAATGAGGACAGCACTGTACGCCCTACCACATGGAAGTGATCCATGATCACGCTGTGAGGTCGCTACTCCATCGCTGGTATGCCATTCAAAATGTCGTCAACAAGTGTTGCATTGCGTACGCACAAGTGTGAGGTGGCCAAAGGGCGCGTCACTCGATGAGCTTATAAGTTTTGCGTCTTGTTGCTCTACGTATTGGTCATTTTATTCATCTTTTCAATGTTGCAACTTGTTGATCACGTCATTGTCTACCCCAGACACGGATGCTCATTCTACCATCGGACCAAGTGCAAGCCCTTCCCAATGATGCATTCTTGGATGAAACTCAATGCCCATGGCAACTGGGTGAATTATCTATGAAGAAATTCAAATTTGAGGAGAGAAAGCTTGAGATGAAGGCCACTTTTGGAATCAATAAAATAAAAACTTGTTGAATATCTTTTGAATTGTTGGACATCTTTTGAGGAGTGCTTTCGAATTTAAATGTATGGTTGAATCATTACTCATCTAGATGCATTTTTCAAAGTGATCAAGAGGCAGTAATTTGGTTTAGTTTTATTCATTTTGTTTGGAAAAAGGCCGGCATTTGCTGACTCAGATTGGATGGCTTCGTCGGACACGGCCGGACGTGTTTGTGGATATTTGGTGATGTCTGTTTTGGTGAAATGTGTTGGAGTTGCCCTTAGTACGATATTTGGTGACGTCTGTTTTGGTGAACTGTGTTGGAGTTGCCCTTAGTACCACAGACCTGATAAAATATAATATGTGCTTCATTTGGTTTACATGATATAAGATCATCACAGTAATGATCAAGTGAACATTTCAATGCACACATATTTATTTTGCAACATCGCCGTAAATCTCTTGATATAATTTAACTTAAGGAGAGCAGCGAATGGCTCCCAAGCTCATCTGCTCCGGCCCGTGAACAATGAAATAAAAAACAATACTTGAAACATATTTAAAAAACTGATGTTTTGCAAGGAAGATGTTTGAGTGTGTTATGAGTGTGCCAATTATCAGCGCGTTTGGACATCTGAATAGCTCCCAATAAAAAAAATTGCGGTCTGTGAAAAAGTTTACTGTGTATGCACTGTTCAGACCATCTTATTTTGCTGAGAACTACTCAGATGTCCGAACGCACTGAGAGTTTGCATGGACCTCACGCACACAAACATCTTTCATGCAAAAAAATCTGAATGTTTTTGAACTTTTCTTGTTTTTTTATTTGTTGTTCACCGGGTGCAGATAAGCCGGGCTCAAGAATTGTATATTCGTTACTTAAGGAAATTTCGTTCTTATTAGTAGAGCAGTTATCGATAGAGGCCTTATATTACCCAAACAAATACACTATATTTCCGGACGAATGAAATATATATGAAGTTCTGTTGAGGGGTGGCAATAGTTGATCTCTGATCCAAAGCTCTATGACTGTGACAGATATATGAATTTTTAATACTTTGAAATATACAATCTCTTTAATAAATTCCAGTGTTGCCTGAAATACTCCTATGTAAATATCAATGTACTCATTTCCTAATGACAGGAGCGCCAAAACATGATAACCCCCAATGGAGAACCATGAACCCTACAATGCTGATGTCACTAAGCCCGTCATTACTCGATTTGGACAAGAAGTAGGGCGGCGGTCTGGTTGTTTAAGGACAAGTGGGTTCATATTACAAAATTAAACTTGACTACTGGATAACATCTAACTAGTATTGTCGTTGTCTATGTTGTTCGTAAAACTATACAGTACATTGAATCAGAAAGAAGCAAAATGGTTGCGAGGCGCATATACCACAAGGATGACATGAAAAATTCATAAAATATAATAATTAAAAGTGTTAAAAATCCAAAAATAACAATGACACAAATATTCATTGATTCTCATGCTCTGAGCGAAAATACAAAGAATGAGTTCCACAAAACCCCAACTCTAGAGGAACTTATGTGATAAACCACAACTTTTGAGTTTTTAGCCGTAAAACATTATAATGATGTGTTTTTTAATCCGACCATCCAAATGAGGTGAAACTTTCTCAGTGTAATCACGAAACTATTTACGATTTTTTGAGATTTTATTTTAAATATTTATGTTTTTTGAAGAAAAAAATTAGTGAAGTATTTTTTCCTTTTTAGGGCATAGCTACTGTATTTTTTCCTTTTTAGAAGATCTAGTGTATTTTTTCTAAGGTCCACCATATTTGTTATAGCTGGGCTTAAAATCTCGGTTCTTAAGGTGGGTCCACCATGGTTGTTATAGCTGGGCTTAAAATCTCGGATCTTGAGGTGGACCACGTGCTTTTTACTCATGGGAACTCTCAGTTGTTTTCTAGACACATGGTGGTAGAGGGAGAGACAATGGAAGAAAAAAATGTTGGAAATATGCCCTAGAGGCAATAATAAAAGGATTGTTATTATATTTCCTTGTTCATGATAATTGTCTTTTATTCATGCTATAATTGTGTTATCCGGAAATCGTAATGCATGTGTGAATACATAGACACCAACATGTCCCTAGTAAGCCTCTAGTTGACTAGCTCGCTGATTAACAGATAGTCATGGTTTCCTTGCTATGGACATTGGATGTCATTGATAACGAGATCACAACATTGGGAGAATGATGTGATGGACAAGACCCAATCCTAAACATAGCACAAGATCGTATAGTTCGTTTGCTAGAGTTTTTCCAATGTCAAGTATCTTTTCCTTAGACCATGAGATTGTGTAACTCCCGGATGCCGTAGGAGTGCTTTGGGTGTACCAAACGTCACACCGTAACTGGGTGACTATAAAGGTATATTACGGGTATCTCCGAAAGTGTCTGTTGGGTTGACACGGATCAAGACTGGGATTTGTCGCTCCGTATGACGGAGAGGTATCTCTGGGCCCACTCGGTAATGCATCATCATAATGAGCTCAAAGTGACCAAGTGTCTGGTCACGGGATCATGCATTACGGTACGAGTAAAGTGACATGCCGGTAACGTGATTGAACGAGGTATTGGGATACCGACGATCGAATCTCGGGCAAGTAATGTACCGATTGACAAAGGGAATTGTATACGGGGTTGCTTGAATCCTCGACATCGTGGTTCATCCGATGAGATCATCGAGGAGCATGTGGGAGCCGACATGGGTATCCAGATCCCGCTGTTGGTTATTGACCGGAGAGCCGTCTCGGTCATGTCTACATGTCTCCCAAACCCGTAGGGTCTACACACTTAAGGTTCGGTGACGCTAGGGTTGTAGAGATATGAATATGCAGTAACCCGAAAGTTGTTAGGAGTCCCGGATGAGATCACGGACGTCACGAGGAGTTCCGGAATGGTCCGGAGGTGAAGAATTATATATAGGAAGTGCAATTTCGGCCATCGGGAGAGTTTCAGGGGTCACCGGTATTGTATCGGGACCACCGGAAGGGTCCAGGGGGTCCACTGGGTGGGGCCACCCATCCGGAGGCCCCCATGGGCTAAAGTGGGGAGGGGAACCAGCCCATAGTGGGCTGGTGCGCCCCCCTTGGCCCACCCCATGCGCCTAGGGTTGGAAACCCTAGGGTGGGGGGCGCCCCACCTGGCTTGGGGGGCACTCCACCCCTTGGCCGCCGCCCCCCCTTAGGAGATCCCATCTCCTAGGGCCGGCGCACCCCCTAGGGGGCCTATATAAAGGGGGGGAGGGAGGGGCAGCCGCACCCTTGACTCTTGGCGCCTCCCTCTCCCCTGCTACACCTCTCCCTCTCGCAGAAGAACGGCGAAGCCCTGCTGCGGTGACTGCTGCATCCACCACCACGCCGTCGTGCTGCTGGATGTTCATCAACCTCTCCTTCCCCCTTGCTGGATCAAGAAGGAGGAGACGTCACGCTGACCGTACGTGTGTTGAACACGGAGGTGCCGTCCGTTCGGCGCTAGGATCTCCGGTGATTTGGATCACGTCAAGTACGACTTCCTCATCCCCGTTCTTTGAACGCTTCCGCGCGTGATCTACAAAGGTATGTAGATGCAATCCGATCACTCATTGCTAGATGAACTCATAGATGAATCTTGGTGAAACCGTAGGAAATTTTTTGTTTTTTGCAACGTTCCCCAACAGTGGCATCATGAGCTAGGTCTATGCGTAGTTCTTTTTGCACGAGTAGAACACAATTTGTTGTGGGCGTAGATGTTGTCAACTTTCTTGCCGCTACTAGTCTTATTTTGCTTCAGCAGTATTGTGGGATGAAGCGGCCCGGACTAACCTTACATGTACGCTTACGTGAGACCGGTTCCACCGACTGACATGCACTAGTTGCATAAGGTGGCTGGCGGGTGTCTGTCTCTCCCACTTTAGTTGGAGCGGATTCGATGAAAAGGGTCCTTATGAAGGGTAAATAGAAGTTGACAAATCACGTTGTGGCTTTCACGTAGGTAAGAAAACGTTCTTGCTAGAACCCTATTGCAGCCACGTAAAACTTGCAACAACAATTAGAGGACGTCTAACTTGTTTTTGCAGCAAGTGTTTTGTGATGTGATATGGCCAAAGTTGTGATGAATGATGAATGATATATATGTGATGTATGAGATGTTCATACTATTGTAATAGGAATCACGACTTGCATGTCGATGAGTATGACAACCGGCATGAGCCATAGGAGTTGTCTTTATTTTTTGTATCACCTGCGTGTCATTGAGAAACGCCATGTAAATTATTTTACTTTATTGCTAAACGTGTTAGCCATAGTAGTAGAAGTAATAGTTGGCGAGCAACTTCATGGAGACACGATGATGGAGATCATGATAATGGAGATCATGGTGTCATGCCGATGACAAGATGATCATGGAGCCCCAAGATGGAGATGAAAGGAGCTATGTGATATTGGCCATATCATGTCACTATTATTATTTGATTGCATGTGATGTTTATCATGTTTTTGCATCTTGTTTACTTAGAACGATGGTAATAAATAAGATGATCCCTCATAATAATTTCAAGAAAGTGTTCCCCCTAACTGTGCGTCGTTGCGATATTCGTTGTTTCGAAGCACCACGTGATGATCGGGTGTGATAGATTCCAACGTTCACATACAACGGGTGTAAGACAGATTTACACATGCAAACACTTAGGTTGACTTGACGAGCCTAGCATGTACAGACATGGCCTCGGAACACAGAAGACCGAAAGGTCGAGCATGAGTCGTATAGAAGATACGATCAACATGAAGATGTTCACCGATATTGACTAGTCCGTCTCACGTGATGATCGGACACGGCCTAGTTAACTCGGATCATGTCATACTTAGATGACTGGAGGGATGTCTATCTGAGTGGGAGTTCATTAAATAGATGAACTTAATTATTATGAACTTAGTCTAAAATCTTTATAATATGTCTTGTAGATCAAATGGCCCATGTTGTCCTCAACTTCAACGCGTTCCTAGAGAAAACTAAGCTGAAAGACGATGGCAGCAACTATACGGACTGGGTCCGGAACCTGAGGATCATCCTCATAGCTGCCAAGAAAGATTATGTCCTAGAAGCACCGCTAGGTGATGCACCCGTCCCACAGAACCAAGACGTTATGAATGCTTGGCAGACACGTGCTGATGATTACTCCCTCGTTCAGTGCGGCATGCTTTACAGCTTAGAACCGGGGCTCCAAAAGCGTTTTGAGAGACACGGAGCATATGAGATGTTCGAAGAGCTGAAAATGGTTTTTCAAGCTCATGCCCGGGTCGAGAGATATGAAGTCTCCAACAAGTTCTTCAGCTGTAAGATAGAGGAAAATAGTTCTGTCAGTGAGCACATACTCAAAATGTCTGGGTTGCATAATCGCTTGACTCAGCTGGGAGTTAATCTCCCGGATGACGCGGTCATTGACAGAATCCTTCAGTCGCTTCCACCGAGCTACAAGAGCTTTGTGATGAACTTCAATATGCAGGTGATGGAAAAGACCATTTCTGAAGTATTTGCAATGCTGAAATCAGCAGAGGTAGAAGTCAAAAAGGAACATCAAGTGTTGATGGTGAATAAAACCACTAAGTTCAAGAAAGGCAAGGGTAAGAAGAACTTCAAGAAGGACGGCAAGGGAGTTGCCGCGCTCGGCAAGCAAGCTGCCGGGAAGAAGCCAAAGAATGGACCCAAGCCCGAGACTGAGTGCTTTTATTGCAAGGAGAGTGGTCACTGGAAGCAGAACTGCCCCAAATACTTAGCGGACAAGAAGGCCGGCAAAACGAAAGGTATATGTGATATACATGTAATTGATGTGTACCTTACCAGTACTCGTAGTAGCTCCTGGATATTTGATACCGGTGCAGTTGCTCATATTTGTAACTCAAAGCAGGAGCTGCGGAATAAGCGGAGACTGGCAAAGGACGAGGTGATGATGCCGTCGGGAATGGTTCCAAGGTCGATGTGATCGCCGTCGGCATGCTACCTCTACATTTACCTACGGGATTAGTTTTGAACCTCAATAATTGTTATTTAGTGCCAAGTTTGAGCATGAACATTGTATCAGGATCTCGTTTAATACGAGATGGCTACTCATTTAAATCCAAGAATAATGGTTGTTCTATTTATATGAGAGATATGTTTTATGGTCATGCTCCGATGGTGAATGGTTTCTTCTTAATGAATCTCGAGCGTAATGCTACACATATTCATAGTGTGAGTACCAAAAGATGTAAGGTTGATAATGATAGTCCCACATACTTGTGGCACTGCCGCCTTGGTCACATAGGTGTCAAACGCATGAAGAAGCTCCATGCAGATGGACTTTTAGAGTCTCTTGATTACGAATCATTTGACACGTGCGAACCATGCCTCATGGGTAAAATGACCAAGACTCCGTTCTCAGGAACAATGGATCGAGCAACCGACTTATTGGAAATCATACATATTGATGTGTGCGGTCCAATGAGTGTTGAGGCTCACGATGGTTATCGTTATGTTCTCACCCTCACTGATGACTTGAGTAGATATGGGTATGTCTACTTAATGAAACACAAGTCTGAGACCTTTAAAAGGTTCAAGGAATTTCAGAGTGAGGTTGAGAATCAACGTGACAAGAAAATCAAGTTCTTGCGATCAAATCATGGGGGTGAATACTTGAGTCACGAATTTGGCACACAGTTAAGAAAATGTGGAATAGTTTCACAACTCACGCCGCCTGGAACACCTCAGCATAATGGTGTGTCCGAACGTCGTAATCGCACTCTATTAGATATGGTGTGATCTATGATGTCTCTTACCGACTTACCGCTATCATTTTGGGGCTATGCTTTAGAGACTGCCACATTCATTTTAAATAGGGCTCCGTCAAAATCCGTTGAGACGACACCGTATGAATTATGGTTTGGGAAGAAGCCTAAGCTGTCGTTTCTAAAAGTTTGGGGATGCGATGCTTATGTCAAGAAACTTCAACCTGAAAAGCTCGAACCCAAGTCAGAAAAATGCGTCTTCATAGGATACCCTAAAGAAACTATTGGGTATACCTTCTACCTCAGATCCGAAGGCAAGATCTTTGTTGCCAAGAATGGATCCTTTCTAGAGAAGGAGTTTCTCTCGAAAGAAGTAAGTGGGAGGAAAGTAGAACTTGATGAAGTATTACCTCTTGAACCGGAAAATGGCGCAACTCGAGAAAATGTTCCTGAGGTGCCTGTACCGACTAGAGAGGAAGTTAATGATGATGATCATGAAACTTCAGATCAAGTTTCTACTGAACTTGGTAGGTCCACAAGGACACGTTCCGCACCAGAGTGGTACGGCAACCCTGTCTTGGAATCATGTTGTTAGACAACGGTGAACCTTCGAACTATGAAGAAGCGATGGCGGGCCCAAATTCTAACAAATGGCTTGAAGCCATGCAATCCGAGATAGGATCCATGTATGAGAACAAAGTATGTACTTTGACAGACTTGCCCGATGATCGGCGAGCGGTAGAAAACAAATGGATATTTAAGAAGAAGACGGACGCGGATGGTAATGTTACCATCTATAAAGCTTGACTTGTCGCTAAGGGTTATCGGCAAGTTCAAGGGATTGACTACGATGAGACTTTCTCTCCCGTAGCGAAGCTGAAGTCCGTCCGAATTATGTTAGCAATTGCCGCATACTATGATTATGAGATATGGCAAATGGACGTCAAAACGGCATTCCTTAATGGTTTCCTTAAGGAAGAATGGTATATGATGCAACCGGAAGGTTTTGTCGATCCTAAGAATGCTGACAAGGTGTGCAAGCTCCAACGCTCGATTTATGGGCTGGTGCAAGCATCTCGGAGTTGGAACATTCGCTTTGATGAGATGATCAAAGCATTTGGGTTTATGCAGACTTATGGAGAAGTCTGCGTTTACAAGAAAGTGAGTGGGAGCTCTGTAGCATTTCTCATATTATATGTAGATGACATACTTTTGATGGGAAATGATGTAGAGCTTTGGGACAACATTAAGGCCTACTTGAATAAGAGTTTTTCAATGAAGGACCTTGGAGAAGCTGCTTATATATTAGGCATCAAGATCTATAGAGATAGATCAAGACGCCTCATAGGTCTTTCACAAAGCACATACCTTGATAAAATATTAAAGAAGTTCAATATGGATCAGTCTAAGAAGGGGTTCTTGCCTGTGTTGCAAGGTGTGAAATTAAGCTCAGCTCAATGTCCGACCACGGCAGAAGATATAGAAGAGATGAGTGTCATCCCCTATGCCTCAGCCATAGGTTCTATTATGTATGCCATGCTGTGTACCATACCTGATGTAAACCTTGCCGTAAGTTTGGTAGGTAGGTACCAAAGTAATCCTGGCAAGGAACACTGGACAGTGGTCAAGAATATCCTGAAGTACCTGAAAAGGACTAAGGAAATGTTTCTCGTTTATGGAGGTGACGAAGAGCTTATCGTAAAGGGTTACGTCGACGCTAGCTTCGACACAGATCTGGATGACTCTAAGTCACAAACCGGATACGTGTATATTTTGAATGGTGGGGCTGTAAGCTGGTGAAGTTGCAAGCAGAGCGTCGTGGTGGGATCTACATGTGAAGCGGAGTACATGGCAGCCTCGGAGGCAGCGCATGAAGCAATTTGGGTGAAGGAGTTCATCACCGACCTAGGAGTCATACCCAATGCGTCGGGGCCGATCAGACTCTTCCGTGACAACACTGGAGCTATTGCACTTGCCAAGGAGCCCAGGTTTCACAAGAAGACCAGGCACATCAAGCGTCGCTTCAACTCCATTCGTGAAAATGTTCAAGATGGAGACATAGATATTTGTAAAGTACATACGGACCTGAATGTAGCTGATCCGTTGACTAAACCTCTCCCTAGAGCAAAACATGATCAACACCAGAATTCCATGGGTGTTCGATTCATCACAATGTAACTAGATTATTGACTCTAATGCAAGTGGGAGACTGTTGGAAATATGCCCTATAGGCAATAATAAAAGGATTATTATTATATTTCCTTGTTCATGATAATTGTCTTTTATTCATGCTATAATTGTGTTATCCGGAAATCGTAATGCATGTGTGAATACATAGACACCAACATGTCCCTAGTAAGCCTCTAGTTGACTAGCTCGTTGATCAACAGATAGTCATGGTTTCCTGACTATGGACATTGGATGTCATTGATAACGAGATCACATCATTGGGAGAATGATGTGATGGACAAGACCCAATCCTAAACATAGCACAAGATCGTATAGTTCGTTTGCTAGAGTTTTTCCAATGTCAAGTATCTTTTCCTTAGACCATGAGATTGTGTAACTCCCGGATGCCGTAGGAGTGCTTTGGGTGTACCAAACGTCACACCATAACTGGGTGACTATAAAGGTATATTACGGGTATCTCCGAAAGTGTCTGTTGGGTTGACACGGATCAAGACTGGGATTTGTCACTCCGTATGACGGAGAGGTATCTCTGGGCCCACTCGGTAATGCATCATCATAATGAGCTCAAAGTGACCAAGTGTCTGGTCACGGGATCATGCATTACGGTACGAGTAAAGTGACTTGCCGGTAACGAGATTGAATGAGGTATTGGGATACCGACGATCGAATCTCGGGCAAGTAACGTACCGATTGACAAAGGGAATTGTATACGGGGTTGCTTGAATCCTCGATATCGTGGTTCATCCGATGAGATCATCGAGGAGCATGTGGGAGCCAACATGGGTATCCAGATCCCGCTGTTGGTTATTGACCGGAGAGCCATCTCGGTCATGTCTACATGTCTCCCGAACCCGTAGGGTCTACACACTTAAGGTTCGATGAAGCTAGGGTTGTAGAGATATGAATATGCAGTAACCCGAAAGTTGTTCGGAGTCCCGGATGAGATCCCGTACGTCATGAGGAGTTCCAGAATGGTCCGGAGGTGAAGAATTATATATAGGAAGTGCAGTTTCGGCCATCGGGAGAGTTTCGGGGGTCACCGATATTGTACCGGGACCACCGAAAGGGTCCCGGGGGTCCACCGGGTGGGGCCACCCATCCGGAGGGCCCATGGGCTAAAGTGGGGAGGGGAACCAGCCCATAGTGGGCTGGTGCGCCCCCCTTGGCCCACCCCATGCGCCTAGGGTTGGGAACCCTAGGGTGGGGGGCGCCCCACCTGGCTTGGGGGGCACTCCACCCCTTGGCCACCGCCCCCCCTTAGGAGATCCCATCTCCTAGGGCCGGCGCACCCCCTAGGGGGCCTATATAAAGGGGGGAGGGAGGGGCAGCCGCACCCTTGACTCTTGGCGCCTCCCTCTCCCCTGCTACACCTCTCCCTCTCGCAGAAGAACGGCGAAGCCCTGCTGCGGTGACTGCTGCATCCACCACCACGCCGTTGTGCTGCTGGATCTTTATCAACCTCTCCTTCCCCCTTGCTGGATCAAGAAGGAGGAGACGTCACGCTGACCGTACGTGTGTTGAACACGGAGGTGCCGTCCGTTCGGCGCTAAGATCTCCGGTGATTTGGATCACGTCGAGTACGACTTCCTCATCTCCGTTCTTTGAACGCTTCCACACGTGATCTACAAAGGTATGTAGATGCAATCCGATCACTCATTGCTAGATGAACTCATAGATGAATCTTGGTGAAACCGTAGGAAATTTTTTGTTTTCTGCAACGTTCCTCAACAAAAAACAATTTATATTTCTTAGGCTAATCCACATTCAAAATAGACACGTTATTTATTCACGGTCTGGTCCAGACTCGTCGGCGGACACGGATATCAAAGTCCGGAATTCACTCATGTCCCTTAAATGTCCATCCCTGTGTTTTCGTGTTCTCAACACTCAAAATAATTATAAAAAATAGCACAATTCATCCATAACTAACATGCAAATGTACTTACTATAACAATAGTTCAAATGTAAATGTTCCATCCAAAATAACCAGATGTTCAACAAGTTATTTGAATTCATCGATTTCAAATTCAATGATACTTGAGTCCGAATCCACACATGTAGTCGCACGCACAGTGTGCCTTGAGCTTCATCCAATAGTGTTTGAACGTAAATGACCTGCCCTCTGTCCTGTGGTACAATACAGCAACCCATCCGCGCAATCAAACATGATGATTATCAAGTTACTACATTGAGTTAATCAATGAATTGACCGACAGGTAGAGCAACAAGAGGCAAAATTATGATCCCAATGGTTGGCGAGCTCCGTGGCCACCTTCTCTCCTCCTGTGCAATCACACTATAAAATTTCATGACGAAGTTGGAGATGATGTACCACCGATGGGCTAGTGATTTCACATTGCTTTCACGGGTCACCTGCAAGTCGTAGGGCGTGAAGTGCTTTTGCTCATGAAACGAAACATGCATGTTTTGCTACAAAATCAAGCCCCTTGCCTAATGCCTACAAAATCCGTATATACGACCTTCCACGCATCACACATAAACTCTCTTCCATCACTAAGTACCCTGTCATCGCGCTTACTCTAGAAAACCACAAGAAGTTCAATAAAAGAAGTTGAATGCCATTTTAGCAAACACCTGCAGGCGTGGTTTCCGCCATGGACGACATTGGCAGGGGACGGAGGGTACCTGCGTATGGACGGATCCTAGATTTATGACGACGATGTAGTCCAAGGCAGGCAGACACATGTGTGGGAGTTGCGGACGTCCAACATTTCCGGGCGGCGGCCAGATAGGTACACCGACGAAATCGAAAGAGGAGGGTGTGGATGTAGAGCAAGGGGCGCAGTGGAATGCCGTGGTGGTTCGGACGCCGTAAAACTACCTCCAGCTTGCGTCCAGTTGGCGAAATTTCGGACAAGTGGACGCATCTGCGGACAAATACTTAGATGGAAAACTACATCCAAACAACTCAGTTCGAACATACGCGGGGTTTTGCGGGTGCAGATGCCCTTACTACTTGTTCTAGTTCTATGATCCGGTCTTTGCAATTTTAGCTTTTGACCTCCCTCCAAAGGTTTTTAATTTCATAAACAAAATAATTTCAGACCTCACCAAAACATCCGAATTTCAGAAAGTCAACATATTTTGAAAATGTTTTGGATATTTAGATTTCAAATCTTAAGCTAATTTAAAATCCTTTTGAAATTATGTTGAATCTGGCTCGGAATTTCGGGGTTACAAATATTTCGGGCCCCACCTAGTTACGCGAAATTTAATTGGAATTTTTAACCCTGCTCCCTCCACATTATTTGTGCGCGGGTCTTATTATACGGCTATTTCATTGCTTAGGAGTTAAGACCAGAAATAAAAAGGAGTTAAGACCAATATTCTTTACCCAATTGGAGAAAGCTAATTGTGACCCTTTTAACAACGGGGAAATGGCAGTGCACCGGCCCCTGGAGGGGAATGGAGTCATGGCCGCAGCGCGTTGGACCGCGTCAATCGACCTCCCAACCGCTCCGGCTCGTGCTCACTGGCGCGCGCCATTAAAGCGATGAGCACAGCAATGCCGCCCGCTTCTAGATTCCCAGAAAAAGAAAACCAGGCTCGCTAGCCATGCCCATGGCCAGCTTGCTGCCGCCGGTACACAGTACAATACCAGTGGCGTACTACTCCTCCTCGTCCGCGTCCGCATTAAAGGACACACACCGGAGCTCGCATTCATGGCTCCTTTCAGATGGTAGATGGCTCGCATTTACGCCCGCCACAGTACTCTCGTCTCCCCCCGTCTCGCCCCGGCCCGCTATATATCGCTCCACCCACTCCGCCATTGACGACACTCCTCACCTCCCTAGCTAGCTAGCTCATCCATCGAGCTACTTCCTAGGTACGTACATACACGGCCCACACTCACTGCATGTCATTCCTCGTCCTCCGGTAGCCAGCTTAGCGGGAGACATCGATCGGCCTCCAGGGACAGGGGTCGGGATCGTGCGCTGGTCGGGCTCGAAGAGGGGGGCAAGATGGACGTCAACGACGTGCTGCTGCTGGCGTCGGCGGTGGTGCTGGGGCTGGTGTGGTGGCGGCGGTGCTCCAAGACGGGCGGCGTCGACAGCCTCCCCCCGGGCCCGCCGGGGTGGCCGGTGGTGGGCAACCTCTTCCAGGTGATCCTGCAGCGCCGCCCCTTCATGTACGTCGTGCGCGACCTCCGGGAGAAGTACGGGCCCATCTTCACCATGCGCATGGGCCAGCGCACCCTCGTCATCGTCACCGACGCCGACCTCATCCACGACGCGCTCGTCAAGCAGGGCCCCATGTTCGCCAGCCGCCCGGCCGACAGCCCCATCCGCCTCCTCTTCAGCGTCGGCAAGTGCACCGTCAACTCCGCCCCCTACGGCCCGCTCTGGCGCGCGCTCCGCCGGAACTTCGTCGCCGAGATCGTGTCGCCGCAGCGGGTCAAGGGCTTCTCGTGGATCCGGGAGTGGGCCATGGGCAACCACCTCCGCCGGATACGCGCCGAGCACGCCAAGACCGGCGCCGTCCGCATGATGGCCAGCTGCCGCCTCACCATCTGCAGCATCCTCATCTGCATCTGCTTCGGCGCCAAGATCCCCGACGAGCTCATCGTGGAGATCGAGGAGGTGCTCAAGGACGTGATGATGATCTCCCTGCCCAAGCTCCCGGACTTCCTGCCGCTCCTCACGCCGCTCTTCCGGAGGGAGCTCGCCGAGGCCAAGAACCTGCGCCGGCGGCAGCTCGACTGCCTGCTGCCGCTGGTGCGCGCGCGGCGGGAGTTCCTCCGGACCGGCGGCAACGCGTGCAAGGCGGACGGGGAGGGGAACAGGGTGATCGGCGGCGTGGAGATGATGAGCCCGCCCGGGGAGGCGTACGTGGACTCGCTGTTCGACCTGGAGCCGCCGGGCAGAGGGAAGCGGCTCGGCGAGGAGGAGCTGGTCACGCTCTGCTCCGAGGTGATGAGCGCCGGCACCGACACCAGCGCCACCGCGCTGGAGTGGGTCATGATGCACCTCATCCTCGACCCAGCGGCGCAGGAGAGGGTCTACGACGAGGTCGTCGCCAAGGCCGGCAAGACCGCCCGGATCACCGAGGCCGACGTCGAGGCCTTGCCCTACCTGCAGGTGATTAATCCACTCATTCCAATTCTATCGTACTCTACATTTTGACATCATCAACACTTGGGCCAGATTAATTAACTTAGCAAATTGCTTTACTACATGGTTGATGCAAGCTCCTTTGGGCAAGTCAATTCTACGAAATTGCTGCCCTTAAAGTAGACATTTGGCATTACCCTTGATAGAAGTCCACTTTAGCACTATGACACATCAGCAACATGAACTGATAATCACAAATAAGTTGATCTATCAGCTAATTAATCAACTAAACTTTCACAGTTTGTGATTGGAACACAAGCATCACACCATCACCATCAGTCGATCGGTCCCATCTTTGCTTTCCTTTTCCTGTTTAAGGACCATCACCACACCTGCGAACCAAGATTGCGGCTACTAATTAAGGATAGTTGACGTAGGGATTAATCTAAGCAGACACTCCTGCAGCTGGCCACTCAAGTGTAGCTGGTGTTCAAATGATCACTCACGACCGATGATTTGGACACGAAAACAGATATGAAAATGACGTTCGCTACCTCATTATCAGTGAGCCAGGGTCAACTGAAAGCGACCCACAGAGTACTATTACATTCAAAAAAGAAAGATCCAATTTTCGGCGCCTGCAGCCCAGCAATTTTCGGTGCCAAATTTCTGGCGGCGGCGTACGTGGCTAAATATTTTGTTGATCGCAGGCGGTGGTGAAGGAGACGTTCCGGCGGCACCCGCCGAGCCACTTCGTCCTCTCGCACGCGGCGACGCGGGACACCGAGCTGGGCGGGTACCGGGTGCCGGCGGACGCGAGCGTGGAGTTCTACACGGCGTGGGTGACGGAGAACCCGGAGACGTGGCCGGACCCGGACGCGTGGCGGCCGGAGCGGTTCCTCGAGGGCGGCGAGGGCCACGACACCGACATCACCGGCACCCGCGCGCTCCGCATGATGCCCTTCGGCGCCGGCCGCCGCATCTGCCCCGCCGCCACGCTCGGTGTGCTCCACATCCAGCTCACGCTCGCCAACATGATCCGCGAGCTCCGGTGGACTCCCCCCGCCGGCGAGGGGCCGCCCGACCCCACCGAGACCTTCGCCTTCACCGTCGTCATGAAGAACTCGCTCCGGGCCGGCATCGTCGAGCGCAACCAGCCGCCGCCGGTGGCCGCGCATTGATTGCCTCCGTCCACCCAGAATGCACGGCGCGGCGCGGCGCGCACGTACCCCACGTCACGGATAGGTGGTTAATGGCGGGGTGTCATGCCTCATCAAGAAGATATAGATAAAATACTGCGGCGTGACATCGGATCTGCTAGTGGCTGCTGCTCGTTGGACATCGTGATGCAATGCGACGTCTCTTAAATTTTAGCGTCATGTTATTTATTTTCTTCTCTTCTCTTGATTAGTGCTCGATCCCCTTCTCTTCTTCTTTCTTCTTTCTTCTTCTCTTGAATTCTTGATTTGATCCACAAATGTACCTATAACCTGCTGCTGTTCCTTGGAGTATATTTTTGTTGCAAGAAAAAAGTTGGATAATTTTAAGGAGTACTAGGCGTTTTGGAGGATGGGCTCCATAAAGCCTGTTATTTACCCAAAAAAATAAACACTTTCTGTTTCAAAACATTCTGGATAGAAATACAAGTATACAACGATGTAATGTGTGTGCGTGTGTATGTGTGTAATATATCACGATGAAATATCTTGAATTGCGAGCTATTTTTTTTGGTGCAGCTCTCATTTTGATGTAGTATTTCATCCTGAAAATGTACACACATGTAAATTATCTCTCCGGTTGTATGTGTATTTTTTTTTGGCAGATTTTTTTGAAACACAAAAGTATGAATTTTTAAAACTTGTCCTCCATGGAGCTCGAGCTCTGTTTAGCATTTACGCGTTTTAAGCTCCTACTACAGTATGAAGGCTGGTGCAACAGAGTTCCGGGTCTGCTTCCGTTAGAGCAAATGAATGAACCAAATTTTAGGTTAATAATCAATTAAAATCCGTATAAGTTAGTACGTACGTGTGTGACTGAAAACATCAAGTCAGGGCTGCAAGTTGGTTTGGTCAGAGGTAGCAATTGATGCTTGATGCGCCGAAAGACGCCATGGTTCAGCCATCCATGTTTATGCAGTTGTGCCATTAAGCCGACATTTGAGCTTTGAACCAAGAATGATGTACTACGTTGTGGGAAGACGAAGATGAGACGTGAGAGGGACATCCTCGCTTGCTGTTCCAGCTAACGGGCATGGACATGAAGAAGCAGGACTTCACTTCGGATGGTTGGTGCGCGGTAGTGATCAGAAGCATGGCTTAAGTGAGTGGCAGTTAGGGATTGGGTTCCATGTAAACTAGGCCTACATTGCTTGGTTATATCGAGAGTATTAAGAGTGGAACATTTATGTTGCAAGGCTAGGTCTAGTAGGGTCCTTTCATGTAGGGACACCTGTTTCTAATTAGGATCACGCGTGCATGAATGAGATCCTTTCATGTGAGGGGGCAAATCAGGACAACATGTACCAAATCCTCAAGTGGTTTTGTAATAAAATTTACACATTTGAGAAACGTCGGACCCATAAAATTTTCATCGGCGACAGTCAATCTCGGATGAGGCCGAAGGGGAGGTGACGTGGGGAGCACCGCCGACCCCGACTAGGCCTAGCCAGGACCTCGTCGAAGACACATAGACGGTGCCGTGAGCAAAGTGAGTT
>NC_057812.1:655311375-655312079 GCF_018294505.1 Triticum aestivum
CTAAATATCTATTCGCCAATGAGGTTTGCAGGAATGACCAGGGTGGCAGCCGCACGACAGGGGTGGGAGGCCATGGGAGTGTGGGATTGATTGGCTGCAGGGAAGGTTGAAGATGCATCGTGGCCGTTGGATCACCATCCGACGGTCCAATTTTTTTGACGGGGTGCAAGAAAGGGAATTAAAGAATTCGACTAATAGGTGCTCCCTACAGATTATGGGATCTAGTGATCTAAACTATACATGTACGGGTTAGGACGGTTTTTTTCATTCTCAGGTACCTGATTTTTTTGTGTCAGTCACCTTCCTTCTTTTTTCCTTCCTTACTTCCTTCTGGCACGCCAAACCTTGTCGGAGAAGAAGAAACATCACCGGGGGAGCACCAAACCTATTATCTATCTTAGGTAGGGGAGCCATAGCCTCATTATCTATCATAGGGGGAAGCCACACCCCCATTATCTATCTTCAGGGGCGTGTAGGGGATCGCCGGAGGTTTTCATCAGTGGTGTCGGCCATAGAGGATGGCCGGGGCGGTGGGTGGAGTATGAGGGAACGGCGGCAAGGGGTGCGCAGTAGCGTTGCCGGCCGCGGCCCTCGGGTGGTGGAGGCCGACAGTTGGTGTGGGGCAAGTTGGCGGCGGCGTAAGAAGGAAGCCAACAGTTAGTGTGGATTGCCGGAGGTTTTCATCAGTAGTGTCGGCCACACGT
>NC_057812.1:655312476-655317507 GCF_018294505.1 Triticum aestivum
GGTGCGGTGGGCGGAGCTTAAGGGAAGGGCGGGGCGGCAAAGGGTGTGTGGTAGTGCCGCCGGCCACGGGTGGTGGAGGTCGACAGTTAGTGTGGGGCAGGTTGGCGGCGGTGTAAGGAGGAAGAAGGGAGGAAGAAGATGAATAGTACACGATCTATTCTAGGCTGTTGGATGAAGATCTGGCGGTCCAGATAAGAAGTGACCCATGCAACCGTTTTTTTTTCAGGTACGTGACAAACAAAGCCTCCTGTCGTGTACCGCGTGTCATTTTGGTGCCTAGCCTAGACACATAGCATGATTTAGAAAAGCCATGGTACTACAAACGAACTGAAAATTCGCAAGACCTCTTTTGTACCTCGTCAATGGAGTACGCTAAAGACTGTGACCGATCGAAAGAGGGAGACCAATGCCGGTGGTTGGACGACGGCCGGGCCATGAACGCGCGACACCGTAGGTCCGTCGCAATCGATTACATCGGGCGAGTTGCCGGGGCCGGGGAGGTGAGGTTGGAAGCCTGTTGGAGTGCACTGTGCGTCCAGATCCCAGTGCAGGAAGCACCGCGTCATGCATGGCGACCAGCCAGCCTCGCCATTCTCTTTTCTGTTTACACTGGTCTACGGAGAGCCAAGACTTTGCAACAGGGCGAGGAGGAGCTGGCCATCTTTGACGAGGCTCGCCGTGACCTGTCCGGCCGGCCAGTTCGTCAGGGATTCACATGCCCACATTCACTGCGTTAACCCCACCCAATAAATGGATCCAACACCCGCGTCAGTGCGTCGATCCACCACCATGCCAGCGCCCGCGTCGATCTGATCTTAATTTCTACCGCGTGCAGCGCAGGGATTCCTCCCCTCTTCTAGATGGATCATGCGTGCGTGGACCGTGGCGTCGTTGTGTCGTACGCGAGCGGACGCCGGGGATGCAAGGACAGATGGAGAATTGAACGCGGGCTGGGCCACCGGAGTAACTCCGGCCGGCCGGCGTGCTCTCCTCCCGGCCGGCCGCGATCCGCACGGCAGCATGGTAGTTGATCAATGCGTCATTGTTACCGTGGTCCTGACCGCGACGAGTGGCCGCACCTAGTCAAACAGCTCAATGCTACTCCTACTTGCTGCTACACTGGACTGTAGCAGAGTTTGCACCACTGACAAATTACACCGTCACATGCATGAATGCATCTACTGGCGTGAACGGCCATGTCAGGGTGCATCTACATACGTACTGTCGCATTGTGTTTGTGACTCTTCGTCAGGAGAGTAGAGGAGCCCAAGGTTGTCGCCCCGAGCCAGATGGAGCGCACCACCATGATGAGTCAACATTAGAGCTACTACAACCAGGCACCTTAAACTGACCTCAAGCGTCCAGACGGACCGCCAAGTCACTGACCGGGCATCCCTCATATCTAGCCTCTCGAGGCTAAATCCGGCTATTTAAGCCGGTTGGCGTCCACCAACCCTAGCGCATCCACCTCCTCCCTTTTCGCGCGGCCAGCCCGAGCCCGTCCACATCCTCTCTCCCGCTCCGCCGCTTTTCCCACGCTCTCCGGCATCGCCATGGTCCGGCAGAAAATAACCACGTTCACTATGCTCACGCCGAAGCGCCAGTACCAGATCGAGCAGGAGATCCAGGCGAGGCGCACCGCGCGCATCGCCCGCTTCACTACCGGGGTGCCTCCGGACTCGCCGAAGGCGGAGGGGTAGGAGGGACAGGAGCAGCAACCGGAGGAGGACGAGGCGAAGCAGCCGAAGCAGGAGCGGGCGATGGCTCTGGGCTTCAACATGGAGGACGCGGAGGTGGAGTTCGCCGTCGCCCAAACGACCGAGATGGCAGAGCAGCAGGCCATCCTGGAGTCCATCCTGGATGTGGCCTATGTGGAGGTCAACTGACAGCTCACTCCGCAGGAACGGGCGGCGACCGACGAGGTCGAAGCGGAGATAAGCGCGGAGGAGCCGGAGGAACCGCAGGAGGCGGAGCTGCGCCTGCGCCAGTGGCGGAGCCACCTCCCGGCGACCCTGGGCATCTGCCCGGGCTCTGCCCAAATACCTCCATTAAATTACACTAAGAGACTGAGAATTAATCACCAGTCTTTGTGGGCAAATGCCTATGGAGCACACCCCTTTGTATTTTGCCCCGGCTCCATGGACGGGCTAGCTCCGCCACTGGCCTGCGCCCATGTACCCGGAGCCGAGCATGGAGATAGTGGACATCTCCGATGAATATTGTGGTAATTGATCTGCGTATTAAGTGAATTTTATTATTTGCATGCTTTTGTATGAATTTAATTTTTGTATTAGGCATTAGGATGTAGATAAGCAAATATGAGGACTGACCGGTCACTACCGTGGACGATCGTCCGCGGGCGTTCGAGGGCCCCAATTTGTCTGGTCCGGTTGCATACAGTGGCGGAGCATAGTGGAGAAAATTCCGGGCCCTGGCCCCCCTTTCAAAAGGAAAATTTATCAAATACACTTACTTATCTGCTAATTGCTTTACTAATCGTCCGGCGTCTCTGATCATCCTAGCCTTTTCTATGCCATATACACTCATTTGGCCCCTTCTAACATTTGATTCACGCTCCGCCACTGGTTGCAGATGCTCTTATCGACCATGCGTCGAACAGCTGGCGAGGCAGTTCTCTAACTAACGACGCCATGAGATCATTCCTAATTAGTCACAAACCCATGCATGCGTATCCAGCAATAATGTGCGTGCATGATTAATCCACCGTGTCCCGATCGTCAACGTAATTATCAATGGACCATCGTATCGTATCTCTCACTTGTTCATGTGTCATCCTGTCTGCTGCTTGGCTATGGTTTTACATGCATCTGCATGACGGAGACGTCTCAACCAAACGGTGTGCCCTAGCCGGCTTAACCATGGAAAGCAACCGATCGTCAACCGCCTAACGGAATTCCTGGTTGCATGGGGAAGGAAAAAAACATGCCTAACGGAATGAACCTCTTCTCCACCTTACATTTAGCTACATGCCCTTGATCATTTATAGGATGAGACGGCACGCACGTTAGGTCCACCGCGGATGATGTTGAGCGAGTCCCTGTCATCTAGAAAACCTCTCGGAAGCGGGAGGCATTCAACGATGGATCGATGTAGTCCAGCATGCCGCATGCAATATTAGGGAAGGGCCGTGCGCGCGACGGGTGTGTCGCACCAACTAAACCGACCAACCAACAACAAGAAAACGGATACGGAGCCATGCACCCATGAATGTTTCCCGTTGGCCGTCCAAATCATCGGCGATGTCGCGTGTTAATGGGCGCGCCAAGTTGCCGCAGGCCCGCAGCTGCCGTTTACACCATCTCCGGACCGGGCTAGCTAGCCGCCCTCCGCGGTCGTCCATCCCCGTCGTTGCCCTGCGTCCTTTGCCCTCGTCCCTGTCACGCACGAGCAGATTTGAAACATGGTACCCGTGAGGCCGTGACCCTGACTTTTTTGCCAAAGGAATGTGCTCATCAGCACTAGTGTTCTCGTCCGAAAGTGCATGCAGAGGTTGGCGCATGCTTGATGATGCTTCGTATGATCTCCGGACAGGGGTGCGAGCAACTGAGGGGAGGCGCATTTGTATCAGCCAATTCCTAGCCGGCTGAAACCCAATACCTATGCGACCCAGACCTCCCCTCTCTCCATTAGTTTTCTTTTTCCTTTTTCTGTTTTTTGTTCTTTCTGTTAGTCGGTTTTATTTTATTTTCTTTTGTAGGTATTTTTGAGATGTTGCGTGAGTGTAAATGTATACATACAAATACTATTAAATATATGTTGTGTGCAATTGTTTTTTGGTGCAAAGTTGCGTGCAATTTTTCTCATTTTCTTTACTCATAAAGGATAATACCAATGCGATAATTGCAAATGGTGCACAGGCACCTTGGTACCCATTTCCAAAAAATCATTTTCTACAACAAAATTAATTAATTTATGTTGTAAACATACATGCACAGGTATACTAAGCATCAGCAACATTTCTGTTTCACACGTGGAGTACAAAGAAAAGACAAATATGTATTTCAAATGGGCTTCTTGTTTTTTTGGCCGGAATTGTTTTTTTGTACAACTTACAAATTACATGTTTATTATTGCGTATTATAAAAGTGTAATTTATATGTAAATTATGTGCTAACTTTTTCATTATTTTTTTAATTTTTCTTTCTTCTCAAAGGGTTATATCAATACCACTAACTCATTAATCCTTCAAAAAATAATTATTTTCAATTTTTAGATATGATACAATTTATTAAGGGTGATAAAAATGATACTAATTAATTAATTCATAGAAAATTTACCTTCTTGCTAAAATTTCCCTATTATATGCCTATTCTTGCATATTACTAATACAAGCATCTAAAATTTCCCTTTAAGAAGAAAGAAAATGAAAACAAATCAAAATAATTAACAAAAATAATTGCACATAAATTACACATTTTTATAACATGTAACTGTAAGCATCTAATGATTAATTTTTCATAAAATTAATTTCACTAAGAAGGAATAAATTAGTGGCATTGGTATTATCCTCAAAGAAGAAATAAAACAAAACAAATAGTAGAAAATCAGAATACTAAAGTTCTTTCTAAGAAAGGATGAATAAGTGACATTAGTATTACCCTTTAAGGGAATATAAGATAAAAAAACAATGAAATAATGTGTACGCAAGTTACAAAAAATATGTACTTTTTATAATATGTAAGAATAGGCATATGGTAGTGAAATTTTGCTAAAAGTAGTTTACTTCAAGAAACGCATTAGGGGCAAAGAAAAAAGCAAATGAAATCAAAAGTAAACAAAATCAAAATCATGAATTTTTCTAAATAAATAATTAATTGGTAGATTCGATATTACCATTGAAGGAAAATGAAAATAAAAACTAAAACGATATCAAAATCATAAAGATTTCTAAGAAAGAATAAATTCATAGCATTTGTATTACTCTTTAAAAAGAAAAAAAAGAAAAAAAAGAATGAAACATTTGCACGGAATATACACAAATATTACGCTTTTTATAATATGCAAGAATAA
>NC_057812.1:655317847-655362943 GCF_018294505.1 Triticum aestivum
AGACAATAAAAAAATATCTAAAATAAACAGTGAAAAACTTTGCACACCAGATGCACACAAAAATAGGTTTTTTAATATGCAAGAATAAACATATAATTGTCAAATTTTCACACACACACAAAACATAAGAAGGAATGAATAATTCAAATTGGCATTACCTTCAAAGAAGATAGGAAATGAAGTAAACATTAAAACTAGATCAAAAGAATTAAGTTTTTATAAGAAAGAATGAATTGCTTTTGTATTAACCTTTAATAAGAAAGAAAATGAAATGAAAACTAAATAAATCAAAGTAAAGAAATTTTATAAGAAAAAATGAATTAGTTGCATTGGTTTTTACCCTCTAAGATAGAAAATTAATAAAATATACTAAAAGAACTATGACAACATTTGCATATGGTATACACATTTTTTGTTTTTTTATAATAGTGGGATTTCCGCAAAAAAGAAGTTTCCTAAGAAGCAATGATTTGGTACATTGGTGTTAGCCTTAAAGAAGAAAGAAAATAATAAAACCTAATACAAAAGTAAAATAAAAATAATGTCGCTTTAGAAGGAAGAAAAAAAGATGCACAACTTTGCATTGAAATTGCACTTCTTGTAATATGCAAGGAATAATCATATAATAGTGCAAGTGCTGCACATATTCTATACCCCCTCCGTCTCATATTAATTGTCGCTCAAACAGATGTATCTAGTACTGAAATACGTCAAGACACATTCATTTCAGCGACTACTAATTTGGGATGAAGGGATAAATATTTGTGTGTGTACATTTACACTCACCCAACATCCCGAAAATACCCACGAAATAAAAATGAAACAAAAACTAACTAACAAAAAGGCAAAGAGAAAATCAAAATGCATAAAAGTAGAAAGAAAAAACAAAGGGCGATGGCTAGATTGTCAGACGGGCTAATGGGCTTCAGCCTGTTAAGGATTGACCGGCCCAAAATAGTAGCCGGTCAAATTCCCAGCCCAAAACACAAGACATACCACACAAAAAAGGAGCACGGATCTTGGAGCAGCAATCAATTGTCAGAAAAATAGACTATCCCAAATTCAACTTTCAGGCAACTTACATATGGATAAAGTGTAAAACTGTATATGTTTTCTGATGACGTGCTAAGAGATAGTGCGTTGATAGAGGACTAAAAGAGCACATCCAACCTTTAAATATAATTGGATGTCATTTGGATGATAGCCTGCGACCATCGAACTAATTTTTGTCGTTGACCATAAATGTGGATATATGTTTGGATGGAAGCCCCAATTTCGGATATTAGCCAATTTTCATCTATCGTTAACTTCTCGCACACTTTTTACTCCAACTTAGTAGGGAGACCGCGGCAGTAGAAACCTCCGCCAAAAAGTTGGGGAGTTGTGCAACACGATCTGGTGGGGCTAGACAGAGGGAATCACCTATAGTGATTTTTTTTCGTCGCAACCTTTATATTTGTGTTTTTTAGGGAGTTCTATTGGCGGTTATTTTAAAGAAAGGGCATCTTTAGGGGTTCTGCTATGGTTAATATATTATTGAAGTCATGCCGATATCTAGAGGATAATGCATGTGTTAAAACCTTTAATCAGGTAATAGCAATGTATAACCATATAATTAAGTGAGAGTTTAGTGATAGCTTCAATGGAGTTTTTCTCCGTTCAATGGTTTGTGTGGATCTTTGTGGAATAAACGGATCGGCCGGGGTGCCATGTATTTTGGGCGCTGTATGCCGGTTTTTGTCCAATTTTCCGCTAATTAACCAGATAACACACTTGTTTGTAATTTTTTTTGAATTATTTTTCAATCTATTCATTTTCAATCATTATAGTACACGAACATCAGAAATAATAAAAATTACATCTAGCTCCGCAGACCACCTAGCAACGACTACAAGCACTGAAGTGAAACGAAGGCGTGCCACCGTCACCCCCTCCCTCGCAAGAGCTAGGCAAAACTTTTTTTAGTAGACAGTCATGAAGTCATCATGCTAAGGCCCTTAGGATGCGCGCACCAGAACAACAACCACTGCCGATCAAGACTAGCATAGATCGGAAGGATCCGACTTCAAAACACACAAACGTAGAGGAACTAAAAGCAGATCCAACTAAATCCACCAAAGAAATATCCGTTGGAGACACACCTCCATACGCGCACCGACGATGCTAGACGCACCACCGGGACGGGGGCTAGGCGTGAAGAACCTTATTCCATCTTCATGAAGCCGTAGCCGTTGGGTCTTCCTGAGTAGGACAGCAACCCTAATCAAACTCAAAGGAACATGTTAAAACGGAGCCCTCCACCGGCAAGGGCCGGGATCCACCACGTCACATGGCCTTAAGGCCACCAAAGACGAGACGGACCAGCGGTGGCACCGGCGGGAGGCAGAGGAACCATAGCCTTTTTTTGAAGAGGAGGCGGCCTAGCATGCGAAAGTTTGGACCAACACACAGAAATATAACCATAGACACTTGTTTTAATAGATTGATCTCTAACAAGGTGCAATTAATTAGTATCTATTAAATTGTGATTCAAATTATACATTGTTGGACTAGACGTAGTACAACCGGTGTGGACCTTTGCGTTGACATCGACGCGTACGAGTACAACTTGTTTACTTGTCCTCCAAGGACTCTCATGTACTGCCCTCTTATATACCCCATGTAGTCGCACCTCAGACGGTCTGTCGTCTCGTGCTTGTAATACTCCTCCTCATAGTGATTGCGCCTTTGTGCGTCCGTGGTTTCTCCCGCAAGGGTTTTCACGTAAAAATTCGTGTCTCTCGTGTTTCGTTTATTTCTCGTTATTATCTAACAAGTGGTATAGAGCTGAGGTTGTAGATACGAGATTTGAGACGAGAGAATTAGGGCTACGGTCCGCCTGCCGCCGCCGTCCTGTGATTCGTCAAATCACAGGTTTCGCCGAGATCACCGCCAGAGTTCCTACGTGAGTAGTCGACCGGGTCCAGATCAAGTTCGGAGATTCCTCTACGTGTCCGAGATCGATCATCGCTGGCTATTTTCTTATCATCGCGTTGTGGCTGCTGCCCACGTATAGGCTACAAGTCCCGAGGAAACGCTGCCGCCGCTGCTACTTTTTCTGGCGTGAAGACCGCTCAAGTCCAAAGAATTATCAAGTACTACTTGCACTAGTACGTGACGAAGGCTAGTACTAGTTGAGTACTAGTAATCAGATTTCAACTTCAATTGCTACGTCCACTGCCCGACACTTTCAGGTGCTATTTATCCTATTTTTCGTCTGCTTCGTATATTAATTCTATCAAGAATTTTCTATCGGCTTGTACTACTTTGTGTATACAGTTTTATTGACTCATGACATCCATGAAGTACGATCTTCCGCTGCTGGACCATGACACAAGGTTTACCCTATGGCAAGTCAAGATGCGGGCGTTGTTGGCACAGTCCGACTATGATGAAGCACTGGATAATTTTGGGAAGCAAAGGATTCAGGACTGGACTGATGAGGAAAAAAGAATTGATTGTAAGGCTTTGTCACAAATTCAACTCCATTTGCATAATAATATTTTGCAGGAAGTTTTGAGCGAGAAAACTGCCGCCGCTCTATGGTTAAAGCTGGAAGGGATTTGCATGACTAAAGATCTCACCAGCAAGATGCATCTGAAGCAAAAATTATTCCTGTACAGGTAGGTTACCCGAGGGAGGTAATGTTTTGAATCATATTTCCAAATTTAAAGAGATCATATCCGATCTAGCTGCAATGGAGGTTAAGTATGAAGAGGAAGATACTGCTTTAATGTTACTTTGTTCACTGCCAAGTTCTTATACCAATTTTAGAGACACCATATTATACAGTCGTGATACTCTCACACTTAATGAAGTTTATGAAGCTTTGAACTCTAAGGAGAAGATGAAATTAATGGTGCCTCATGATGGTTCAAGTTCATCCCAAGCAGAGGGATTATCTGTTCGTGGAAGGACAAAGGAGAAGAACTCCAATAATGGAAACAGAGGCAAAAGTAAAAACGGCTACAGGGGCCGGTCACAATCCAGAGACAAGAAATATTGCAGATATTGCAAGAGAGACGGGCATGACATCTCAGAGTGTTTCAAGTTGCAGAATAAAGAAAAGAGGAAAGGTAACGAATAAGGTGAAAATTCTGCTAACGTTGCTCGTGATGATAGTTCCGATGATGCTCTTATCGTTATTGCTAGATGTGCTGAGACCAATGATGAGTGGGTACTTGATACTGCATGTACTTTTCATATGTGCCCGCATAGAGATTGGTTTAATACTTTTGATTCCACTACTTCTGCTGGTTCCGTTTTGGGTTTTGATAATTCACCATGCAAGATTGAAGGCATATGTTCTATTCGAATCAAGATGTTTGATGTCATAATCAGAACTTTGACAGATGTTCGGTATATTCCGAAGATGAAGAGAAATCTTATTTCTATGAGTGCCCTTGATGCAAAGGAATACAAGTATTCAGGTGGAGATAGTGTTTTGAAAGTCACCAAAGGTTCCCTTGTTGTGATGAAAGGTGACTTAAGTTCGACCAATGGTCTTTATTACCTTTGAGGTTCTACAGTTTCAGGTAACGCTACTGCAGTTATTTCAAAGAATTCTGATTGTGATGCTGCTAACCTTTGGCATATGCGTCTTGGACATATGAGTGAACTTGGTTTGGCAGAGTTAAATAAGAGAGGTCTTCTTGATGGATATGAACCTGGTAAACTGAAATTTTGTGAGCATTGTATCTTCGGCAAACACAAGAGGGTGAAGTTCAATACTTCGACCCATACAACTGAAGGTATTCTTGATTATGTGCATTCTGATTTATGGGGACCATCTCGCAGAAAGTCACTAGGTGGTGCTAGTTACATGTTGACTATTATTGATGATTATTCGAGAAAAGTATGGCCTTATTTCTTGAAGCATAAATATGAAGCATTCTCAGCTTTTAAGGAGTGGAAGATTATGATTGAAAGGAAGACTGAAAAGAAGGTAAAAATACTTCGCATTGATAATGGTATGGAATTCTGTTCTAAGCAATTTAAAAATTATTGCAAGTCTGAAGGCATTGTCAGACACTACACCGTTCCTTATACTCCTCAACAAAATGGTGTTGCTGAGCGCATGAACAGGACCATTATTTTCAGAGCCCGTTGCATGTTGTCCAATGCAGGTTTGCATAGGCGTTTTTGGGCTGAGGCCGCTTCCACTGCTTGTTATCTCATTAACCGTTCACCATCTATTGCTCTTAATAAGAAAACTTCAATTGAGGTATGGTCTGGTTCACCTGCTGATTATTCACAGTTGAGAGTTTTTGGTTGCACTGCTTATGCTCATGTTGATAATGGAAAATTAGAGCCTAGGGCTGTTAAGTGCATCTTTCTTGGTTATAAGTCTGGTGTTAAAGGTTTTAAATTGTGGAATCCTGAAACCCAGAAGGTTGTTATTAGCAGAAATGTTATCTTTAATGAATCTGCTATGTTACATGATATTTCATCTACTAATGTTCCCGTTGAGAGTGAACAGCAGCCTACTATTCAGCAGCCTACTGTTCAAGTGGAGCATGTTATTGATTCAGGTGTTTCATCTGGTAATGAAATTGTTGATGCACATGATGAACCCGCCATTAATGATGATCATGTCACTCCCACTCTAAATCAGCCTATTGTTCCGCCCAGTTGGAATCTCGCACGTGACAGAGTTAGACGGGGTATTAATAAACCTGACAGGTTAATTGAAGAGTGCAATATTGTTTCTTTTGCTTTATCTGTTGCAGAAGAAATTGAAGGTAATGCTGAGCCTTCTTCATATTCCGAGGCTATTATTTCTAGTGATAGTAATAAGTGGATGACCGCTATGCATGATGAGATGGAATCACTTGAAAAGAATGGCACTTGGGATTTAGTAAGATTACAGAAGAAACATATTCGTTGCAAGTGGGTTTTCAAGAGGAAAGAAGGTGTTTCTCCTAATGATGAGACAAGATATAAAGCAAGGTTAGTTGCTAAAGGTTATAGCCAGATTCCAGGTATTGACTATAACGAAGTCTTTTCTCCTGTTGTGAAGCATAGCTCTATTCGCACTTTACTTAGTATTGTTGCCATGCATGATCTTGAGCTTGAGCAATTGGATGTTAAAACTGCATTCTTACATGGAGAATTAGAAGAGGATATTTATATGGAACAACCTGAAGGTTTTGTTATTCCTGGAAATAAAAGCCTGTCTGTAAGTTAAAGAAAACTCTTTATGGATTGAAGCAATCCCCTAGACAGTGGTACAAGAGATTTGACACATTTATGCTCTCTCAAGATTTCAAAAGGTTTAATTATGATAGTTGTGTTTATTTGAAAACTGTCAAATGTTCAACTATTTATTTGCTCCTTTATGTTGATGATATGCTTATTGCTGCAAAGAGTATGTTAGAGATTAATGAACTAAAGAAGCAATTGAGTAATGAATTTGAGATGAAGGATTTGGGTGCAGCAAAGAAAATACTTGGCATGGAAATATCCAGAGATAGACCGTCTGGAAAAGTATATCTAAGTCAGAAGGGATATATTGATAAAGTTCTTCGTCGTTTTAATATGCATAATGCCAAGCCAGTAAGTACTCTGTTAGCTGCACACTTCAAATTATCATCAGCTTTATGTCCTAAGTCAGATGCAGATATTGAGTACATGTCTAGAGTTCCCTATTCGAGTCCAGTTGGTTCACTTATGTATGCCATGGTTTGTTCTCGTCCGGATTTATCATACGCATTGAGTGTTGTCAGTAGATACATGGCTAATCCTGGAAAAGAGCATTGGAGAGCAGTTCAGTGGATTTTCAGATACCTGCGAGGTACTTCTAATGCTTATTTACAGTTTGGGAAAACTAGAGATGGACTTGTTGGTTTTGTTGATTCTGATTTTGCTGGTGATTTGGATAAGAGAAGATCACTCACAGGTTATGTTTTCACCATTGGTGGTTGTGCTGTGAGTTGGAGAGCAACTTTACAGTCCATTGTGGCTTGTTCCACTACTGATGCCGAGTATATGGCTATTTCTGAGGCATGCAAAGAAGCTATCTGATTGAGAGGTTTGTATTCTGAGCTTTGTGGAGATTCATCTCGCCCTACCGTATTTTCTGATAGTTAAAGTGCCATATATCTTACAAAGAATCCAATGTATCATGAGAGGACAAAGCACATTGATGTCAGATTTCATTATATTCGAGATGTTGTTGCTGAAGGCGATTTGAAGGTATGCAAGATAAGTACTCATGATAATCCAGCTGATATGATGACAAAGCCAGTTCCGACCAATAAGTTTGAGCTTTGCTCGGGCTTAGTTGGTATTTCTCACTAGTCCTATGGACTTTAACACACAAGGTGTTTATGCTGATTTGGATGAAGTTATCTACTTTCTTCGACTACTGAAAGGAATTTGGATCAAGGTGGAGATTGTTAAATTGTGATCCAAATTATATCGTGTTGGACTAGACGTAGTACAACCGGTGTGGTCCTTTGCGTTGACATCGACGCGTACGAGTACAACTCGTTTACTTGTCCTCCAAGGACTCTCATGTACTGCCCTCTTATATACCCCATGTAGTCGCACCTCAGACGGTATGTCATCTCGTGCTTGTAATACTCCTCCTCATAGTGATTGCGCCTTCGTGTGTCCGTGGTTTTCTCCCACAAAGGTTTTCACGTAAAAATCCGTGTCTCTCGTGTCTCGTTTATTTCTCGTTATTATCTAACAGTATCCATACTTCTGTGGATTATTTGTGTATGCACAAGAAGGCAACACGAGCATTTCCCACTTTACTGGACTCAGATTCGACATGCACTTTCATAACCGATTCATAGTGTGTCATATATATCCTTTTCGTCTGTTAAAAAAAATCATTTTCTTTACTTACTCCATCCACTTGTCCCACCCGTCTTAAGTCCTATAAATTTTCAACTACCCTTCTTCACGCTCTCTTTGCAATCTCCATCCTTTTATCTATAAATTGTTTGTCTAGCCTCACTGCCTCTCCTCGTCTCCTCAATATCGCTTCATCTTTCGTTTTGCTAACTCATTGGCCTAACCATTCGCGAGGTCTATTGGAAATTTGGAATAGGAGGCACCGGGACATAGAAATCAAGGTGCAGATCGCATTCGCATGGAGTTGTAGACTGCATGCAAGTGGCTACGGTTCCTCGTGTCTACTCCCTCCATTCTAAATTACCTGTCATAGAAATAGATGTATTTAGAACTAAAATACATTTAGATACATGCATACCTGAGACAAGTAATTTAAAACAGAGGGAATAGATGTGAGGACCTTATGGTGCAGGGCGGAGCAAGATAATCGTTACCTGCTGCACATGCACCAGGATAATAAGAAAGACATGTAGGCGTTTAGGCCTGAAAATTGCTATGTGCACGAGATTAAGGCGTCACGAGTGCACCTGGTTTGTAGAGATTCGGCTACAATCCTGCAATCAACGGACGCGCTCCTTCTTTCCGTCGCGGTCGGCCTCCTTGTAAATGGGCTGGTGAGGCTGACACACCGATTTTTTTATTAATGGTAAATGATAATTCTGTAATTCTGAAACTAGTAACAGGTCAGTAAAAATTATAAAAATAGGAAGGACGCCAAGAATAACAGCGTCTAGGTTGGACTCTATTGCTAATTGCGTCCAGGTCTGGACGCTAGTATAGACGGCGTCCAGTCATGCCGTTTGATTAGTATCTCATTAGGCTTGATTGTGTTGTTTTCCTTTAATAGATAGATATTTCATGACCTATAAACCTTAGTACGCCGGCGGTCGTCGCTTCTTACCTTGCTGGGTGGTAAGCAAACTCTAGCAGGGACATCACTAAACATTATTGGATGCAGGAGCAACATCATCTGGCTGGCGACTTGTCATTAGAATCATTTCCTCGTTATTAGGATAACCCACTGAACCTATGGTTGGCGCATGTGAGTTGTTCCACGGCCTGGTTGAATTTTCTTGATTTGGTCTTCTTTACAATTTATTCTACGGTTACGAGTGTATATTGTATAGACAATTGGGTTGTTACTCTTTGGTAATACAATTGGTAATTGGCTAGTTTATGAGAACAGATAAGTCGGTCTTGAGTCGGCGGGGTCACGCTTTCGCCTCTAAGTGTTGGTGCACTGTTGCCGGTACTTTTGGAAACATGACGTGCCGGTGCCATATCCCGAAGTGAACCTGCCGCGCGGATCATACCTCAACCTCGATAGGGTTCCGGTGCCAGCCGTACCAGACTCAAGCCGCGCGCAACTGACGAAGATCCACCACCATCGTGCTCTACTCCCGGCCGACCTCCGTCGCGACCCAGCTTACACGATGCATTCACCGAACTGGGACGCAGTCGACAAGAAGGCCTAGCGGCAGGCGGCGGAGCGCGATCGACGAGAAGGCCTAGCGGTAGGCGGCGGAGCGCGCGATGTTGGCCGAGCGATAAGAGAAGCAGCAACTGAGAGCTTTCCAGCAGACGTTCCCATGGATGGAGATGCCGATCTATGTGGACCTGACCAAGGTGGAGGAGGACAACGATGACGCCTAGATCTACCGCCCGCCCCTAACTAATTTTCTAATGTTTTCATTTAATAATTTTTAGTTTCAATTAAAATAAACTGGACCTTTGTAGGCTGTTTTATAAAAAAAATTCAAAATCCAACGCAAATGTGAAATGCGTGTGTCAGTGTTGCTCGCATCTTTGGACTGACGGACAAAAACATGTTCGCCTGACCCATCAAACAAATAAAGAACGAATAAAATCTACGCCAATTTGGGTTGTTTGGAGTTTCCCTTAGGTTGGACGTTGAACCAAACATTGGACGTTGCTAACAACAGCGTACAAGTATGGACGTGGTTCGTAACAGCGACCAACCCTGGACGCTACTGATAATGGCGTCCTTCCTATTTTCCAAATTTCCAACTTATCATTACTAGTTTCAGAATTACAGCATTATTATTTATTATTAATAAAAAAATCGGGCTGACGCATGAGGTGTCTCTAGCCAGAGGAAGGTGCCACACGTAACAGTAACACCAGGAATCCATATGTGTCTATCTATCCACATGCATTGGTGTTCTAAAATAAAAATCGATGTGTATTGGACTACAAAAATCTAGTTATGTGCATCTCCCTCAAAAGTATTTAATCTACCAACTCGCACTTTGTGAGGCCGCTATTCAGGTTGACGGCCACCCCCTTCCCATGCTGTTGGTACTGATCATCGGACTTGACCGACCGCCACCATCAACCCTGCCTCGATGTACCATGAGACTATATAGGACAAAAAATATTTTTCTCACTTAACTGAATTTATTTTTCATTTTACTAATCCCCATTTGAGAATTTGAAATCAAAGTGTTATTTTGCCATATAAATCACCTTTGATTCTCACTTCACATGTGATGTCAAATTCGAGGTGTACTGATCCGTGATACAAGTCTTTTTATTGAGAAGCTCCAGCGGCGATTAAACCCTAGCCATCTCCTCCCCCTCTTGCCGCCACCTTAGTGCACCGCTAGGCAAACCCCATGCGCCGCCTGTGGCAGTGGGCTGGGAGTTTACTGATCGTGGGGCCCTGCAGTGGAAGGTTTGGGGTGCGGATTCTCTACCTTGCTGTGGCGAAGGCACCGGTGACTTTGCCACTGGATAAAGAATGGAAGGCTGGGATCACTGCAAGTACTGTCCCAAGTACTGTTCACATGAAATTACTGTTTGTTTGTACTATACAAAATACTGTTCGGACCCCTTGTAGCATCCAATCTGGTACATTGGTTTCCAATCCGACGGATGAAACTGATCAAAGGTAGAGGTTACTGTTCACCTCTGCCTTTGCCACATCAAGGCAAAGAATCCACAGCCGAAGATTTGGTGGACTGCTATGGGTATGTGACGGGATGTGTGGACGAGTTGCGGTCTCCGGAAGGCAATGCTTGACAATGGTGTTGGTGTTGCAGCACACATTTTTCAACAACAACAATAGACTTCGGCGTCCCAGGAATTCAAATGTATTTTTTTTACGGTATGAGTCTACATATGATACTTAAATTATGGCCTTGAGCCTCTTTCGCAAATAATAATAATAATAATAATAATAATAATAATAATAATAATAATAATAATAATATAAACAACCTTTGTTGACTCCTCCCTAGCTAGGCCTGGTAGTGAAAGAGCTTGACAGCGGCGTGAGAATCATCAAGTAGTAGCGAATCCAACAAACTGACACACTATCAGCTCAAATATGTAGTGTGTTGTGTGTCCGTGCGCACCGCTCGAGCTGCGTCCACGTGTGTTGGCATAACATGGGGAAAGGAAAGAGAGAGACAAGTCATGTTTGATGGAGATGGGGGCAGGGGAATGGATTTCCGTGGCATTCCTGGTCTTGGCGCTAGAGATATTTTTGGGGTGATCGGGGCCGACAAAATCACATGAGATATGGTGACAAGAAGGTCCAAGAATGGTCCTCAAGAAATTTATTTTTATTGTATTGATATTTTTCTTTCCTGATTTTTGATAGTGTAATAAATTAATATCAAATTAATTTTTAGTATATTTGGCGTCTCAACAACATCATCCGAAGAGTTAGTCTAGACTTTGAGGTAGGACGGAACCAAATTATTAAAAGAGAGAAAGAAATGATGAACAAGAGTCATGCTGAAGCTATATACATCATTACTGTAGCTACTATCAACTTCAAATACCATTGACAGTAGCACCTGGACTGTGAGAAATGTTCTTCGACAACAACACCTCTAAAATGAAACGGCACCCGTTGTGTTTGTCGTCGGATACAACCACAAATGATTGATCAAGGGTTTTCACCACTGAAGAGGGATTCTCATCAATCTTCACACAATGCTTTCAAGAAGGAAACAACTTTAAGACATATTCTCATCAATTTTCACCACTGAAGGGCCAACTCGTTGCCTACTCCAACCTACGAGAAGCAGGACAGAGTACTCGCTAGTGTGGAATGGGGGCAGAAATACCCACTAGTGTCGGTTCACGTGATGCAGAGAGCGATCTCTGATCACACTCCCTTGCTTTTAGATTCAGGGGATGCGACACACATTGGGAACAAAAATAACTTCTCTTTCGAACTAAGTTGATTTGAAAAAGAAAATTTTCTTGACATTGTAGCAAGAGAATGGGCAAAACCAGTTCAAGGCCGATCACATTTAGAAAGATGGCAAAATAAGATTAGACATCTCAGAAAATTTCTACGGAGTTGGACCAGAAATGAAAGTGGGGTTTACAAACAAGAGAAAGAACGACTAATACAGGTGATCGAGGCTTTAGACCTTAAAGCTGAATCGAATTTGCTTGATGCGTCTGAGCAGGCTGCTAAAGCTGAGGCTGAATAGAGCTTACGTACTCTTCTTAGAGACGAAGAGATGAAATGGGCCTTGCGCGCTAAAGTGCTTAAAGTCGTCCACGGGGATGACAACACTAAATTTTTCCATATGATTGTGTGACGTCTGGATAATTAAGCTACAATAACCCTCTACTAATGATGCCACGTCATCATGATTGCTGTTGTTAATCTCGCGTTAGTTGAAAACCGATTCACAATTCAATTTTAATTAAAGTCAAACGGTAAAACTTTTCAAACACTAAAACAAAAATGTTTCAGGTGTGACAAATAATCCCTAGATAATAATGGTGGAGAAACCAACATCATTAAAAGTGTTTGAATGTGCTAACATAAATAAAACAGTAGCAAAAACAATTAATTAAATGCCTTTTTCAATTAATAAAATATTAAACTATTTTATATTGTCACCAAACTTTTTGTGGCTTTGGGGTATGTTGAAATACTAATTTGGATACTAATTATATGCTTTATACAAAACTAAAACAAATTTTAAATTAAAAGAAAATAAAAAAACAAATGGTAAAAAATAAGAAGAACGCCCCCATGCCGGGGCGTGGCCCAGCTGGCCACCGACCCAACCTAGACGGCCTACCTCCCCCGGTCGCTCTCTTCCTCCCCTGTTCATCCGACAGAGGCTCCTCCCATGCGTCCCCGCCACACCACCTCGTCGGCGCCATCCCGACGGGATAAGGGCGACAGCCGCGGCTCTACAATCCCCTCTCCCACTCGGTCCCCGCTCCCCTCGCCCTCTCCTCCCTCTCACCCTTGCGCTCCAGATCCGCCCGCGCCCGAGCGCTGCCATGGCTACGCCACCGTCGTCCGCATAGCTACGGCCGCCGCCTTGCCTCTCCGACGTGTACGCTCGCTCCACCTCCATCGGCTACGCCTCCTCGTCAAGCAGCGCGACGCCGGATGCCTCGGAACGCCGTCCCCGAAGTCGTCTTCCTCCTTTGCACCGCCGTCGCCATCGCCGGAATCTACCGTCCCCGAGCCCACTGTGCACCCCTACAGGCGCAACGTGAGGCCCTCATCCGATTCCCCCCTTCCCCCGTTGAATCCATCGTCGTATGCCTCCACCACTGCGCCCGGATCTCAGTGGGAGCTCGTGCTCACCACCACTCCCGCTGTACTCCCCTGAGCCCCTGCGTGCATTGGCCGTGCCCTCTGGATGCGATCGCCTGCGTGTGGTAGCGCGCCCCTGGCCTCGCCTCTGTGTACCGCGGCACGCCCGTAGCCTCCCTTGCCCGCGCTCGCCCGCAGCCACAGCTGCCCGCTGCTACTTTTGCTGTTGTTGCCGCTAGCCATCGCTGTTGCTGCTCGCTCTGCCGCCGGCCCCGCCCTCTGACCCGCGACCGCACCTCCATGCTCGCTGTGCCGGCAGCGCCCGCTCGCCGCCCTCGCCCTTCCCGGATGGACCCGAGCTCTTTTCCTTTCACCCCGCGCCCCACGCGCCGCCCTGCCCGGCGCGTTCCTGCCGGAACCCTCACGCGCACGCGCCTGCGCGTGGCCTTCCCGCCACCTGTAGCTAACACCTTACCGCCGCTCGTCATGGCTGCTTCCGCCGCTCGCCGTTGCCTTTGCTAGCCGGCCACGCCACGCTGATACGTCTCCGTCGTATCTATATTTTTTGATTGTTCCATGCCAATATTCTACAACTTTCATATACTTTTGGTAACTTTTTATACTATTTCTGGGACTAACATATTGATCCAGTGCCTATTCCCAGTTCCTGTTTGTTGCATATTTTTTCTTTCGCAGAATATCCATATCAAACGGAGTCCAAACGGGATAAAAACTGACGGAGATTATTTTGGAATATATATGATTTTTGGGAAGAAAAATCCATGCGAGACGGTGCCTGAGGTGGCCACGAGGCAGGGGGGCACGCCTGCCCCCCTGGGCGCGCCTGCCCCCCTGGGCGCGCCCCTGACCCTCGTGGGCCACCCATAAGGCAGTTGATGCCCTTATTTCGCCGCAAGAAAGCTAATATCCGGATAGAGATCGTGTTAAAATTTCAGCCCAATCGGAGTTACGGATCTCCAGGAATATAAAAAACGATGAAAGGGAAGAATCTGAGAACGCAGAAACGGAGAGAGACAGAGAGACAGATCCAATCTTGGAGGGGCTCTCGCCCCTCCCATGCCATGGAGGCCAAGGACCAGAGGGGAAACCCTTCTCCCATCTAGGGAGGAGGTCAAGGAAGAAGAATACGAAGGGCCCCCCTCTCCCCTTCTCTTCCGGTGGCGTCGGAATGCTGCCGTGGCCATCATCATCATCACCGCGATCTACACCAACACCTCCGCCATCTTCACCAACATCTCCATCACCTTCCCCCCTCTATCTACAGCGGTCCACTCTCCCGCAACCCGCTGTACCCTCTACTTGAACATGGTGCTTTACGCTTCATATTATTATCCAATGATGTGTTGCCATCCTATGATGTCTGAGTAGATTTTCGTTGTCCTATCGGTGGTTGATGAATTGCTATGATTGATTTAATTTGCTTGGGGTTATGTTGCTGTCCTTTGGTGCCCATCATATGATTGCGCGTGTGGATCACACCCTAGGGTTAGTTGTATGTTGGTAGGACTATGTATTGGAGGGCAAGAGTGACAGAAGCTTCAACCTAGCATAGAAATTGATGCATACGGGATTGAAGGGGGACCAATATATCTTAATGCTATGGTTGGGTTTTACCTTAATGAACGTTAGTAGTTGCGGATGCTTGCTAATAGTTCCAATCATAAGTGCATAGAATTCCAAGTCAGGGATGACATGCTAGCAGTGGCCTCTCCCACATAATACTTGCTATCGGTCTAGTAAAGTAGTCAATTGCTTAGGGGGCAATTTCGCAACTCCTACCATCACTTTTCCACAGTCGCTATATTTACTTTATTGTTTCTTTATATAAACAACCCCTAGCTTTTTATTTACGTACTCTTTATTATCTTGCAAACCTATACAACAAAACCTACAAAGTACTTCTAGTTTCATACTTGTTCTAGGTAAAGCGAACGTCAAGCATGCGTAGAGTTGTATCGGTGGTCGATAGAACTTGAGGGAATATTTGTTCTACCTTTAGCTCCTCGTTGGGTTCGACACTCTTACTTATCAAAAACTGTTGCGATCCCCTATACTTGTGGGTTGTCAAGACCTTTTTCTAGCGCCGTTGCCGGAGAGCAATATCGCGGGGTGAATATTCTCATGTGTGCTTGTTTGCTTTATCACTAAGTAAATTTTATTTGTTGTTCTTAATTGTTTTCTATCTTTAGTTATGGGTAGGAAACAAAAAATAGAAAAAATAGTTGTACCTCCTAAACCAATGGTTGAAGAACCACTCAAAATCTATCACACTGCTGAAGCTTATTACTTGGATCATCTTCGATCCCTATGTGCTCGTGCTGAAACCCCAACTAGCTTAGTTGAGGGCAAATCTTTAGATGAGCACGCTTGTTATGTGCGACATCGAATGTCTGAAAAAGGGAAAATTTTACTGGGTCAAATTTATCGTTTGCAATGCTATGCTTGGAATTTATGCGAAATATATGATATTACTTGTTGTTCCGAAAACCCTAAGAAACACCTTCCCTATCAATGTGAGTTTAGTGATAGTGGAATCGTATCTTTGTATGCTAAGGGTGTTTATAGTTACTATGATGTTCAACAAATTGAAGAATTTGTTGCTTTTAAGGGTGCTTATGAAATTGCTTCTTTGATTGAAACATATGATGCTACTCTTTACAAATCTGAAAATTTTTCCATACTTAAATATTGCTACGATAATTATGCTTCTAATGCCTATGTTGAACTATATATTGAGGACTACTCCGCTGTCCAAGAAGAGACTAATATTTTGCAGGAGTCTATGGAAGAAGAAATTGATGAAACTGTGAGCTCATTAGATGAAAAGGATGAGGAGGAGAGCAAAGAACAAAAGGAGGAAGAGTGGATTGATCACCCGTGCCCACCTTCTAATGAGAGTAACTCTTCAACTCATACATTGTTTAATTTCCCTTCGTGCTTACCGAAGGATGAGTGCTATGATATTTGCTATGGTCCCGTTGATTCTTTTGAAATATCCCTTTTTGATGATGCTTGCTATGCTTGTGGCCAAGATGCCAATATGAATTATGCTTATGGAGATGAACTTGCTATAGTTCCTTATATTAAACATGACATTGTTGCTATTGCACCCACGCATGATAATCCTATTATCTTTTTGAATTCTCCCGACTACACTATATCGGAGAAGTTTGCACTTATTAAGGATTATATTGATGGGTTGCCTTTTACCGTTACACATGATGATTTTGATGAATATAATATGCATGTGCTTGCTGCTCCTACTTGCAATTATTATGAGAGAGGAACTATGTCTCCACCTCTCTATGTTTCCAATATGATAAAATTGCAAGAAACTGCTTATGCTATGCATTGGCCTTTACTATGTGTGAATGAATTGTTCTTTTATGACATGCCGATGCATAGGAAGAGAGTTAGACTTCGTAGTTACATGATATATGTTGCTTTGTGCTCACTAGTAAATTACAAATCATTGTTAATTAAAATTGGCTTTGATATACCTTGGGATTCGGGTGGATTCATTACTTGAGCACTATATGCCTAGCTTAATGGCTTTAAAGAAAGCGCTGCCAGGGAGACAACCCGGAAGTTTTAGAGAGTCATTTATTTCTGTTGAGTGCTTTTATATAGTTTAAAAACAACAAAAATAAAGAGGGGAACCCAAAATTTTTTCAAAACGGAAAGTGAAAGTGAGAAAGACAAGCATTGTTGAAGTGGGAGAGCTCCTTGAACTTTGTTCATGCTCACGGCAACTTTGTGAATCTTGATTACAGAAACTTTTCAGAAAAAATAATTATCCCCTTTTACAATTCCATTGTATTATAAAAATAATGTGCCAAGGTTTGCCTTTAGGATGTTTACATTTGCTTGATGGTTTGTACGGTGCAGGACAGAAACTTTGGCTGTAGTGCGCGATTTTACATTTTTAGCTGGAACATCAAATGGTTCTGATTCTTTTTGCACTGTCTTTCTATACAAATATTTTATTTTTCCTAATTTTGGTAGAAATTTTCAAGTATCAGAAGTATGGTGAATGTTCAGATTATTACGGACTGTTGTGTTTTAGACAGATTCTGTTTTTGATGCATAGTTTGCTTGTTTTGATGAAACTATCAATTTATATTAGTGGATTAAGCCATGGAAAAGTTATATTACAGTAGACACAATGCAAAAACAAAATATTAATTGGTTTGCAACAGTACTTAGAGTAGTGATTTGCTTTATTATACTAACGGATCTTACCGAGTTTTCTGTTAAAGTTTTGTGTGGATGAAGTGTTCGATGATCGAGAAGGTCTCGATGTGAGAAGAAGGAAGAGAGGCAAGAGCTCAAGCTTGGGGATTCCCAAGGAACCCCAAGTAAATATTCAAGAAGACTCAAGCGTCTAAGCTTGGGGATGCTTCGGAAGGCATCCCCTCTTTCTTTAACAAGTATCGATATGTTTTTGGATTCATTTCGTTCATGCGATATGTGCAATCTTGGAGCGTCTTTTGCATTTAGTTTTCATTTTTGTTTTATGCACCATGCTGGTATGATATAGACCTTACTTGATTTATAGAATGCTCTTTGCACTTCTCTTATATCTTTTGAGTATGGCTTTATAGAATGTTTCATGTGGTTCACTTATATCATTTGAAGTTTGGATTGCCTATTTCTCTTTACATAGAAAACCGTCATTTGTAGAATGCTCTTTTGCTTCACTTATATTTGTTAGAGTGTGGGCATATCTTTTGTAGAAAGAATTAAACTTTCTTGCTTCACTTATATCTGTTTGGAGAGATGAAAGGAACTGGTCATTCACATGGCTAGTCATAAAATCCTACATAAAACTTGTAGATCATTGAATATGATATGTTTGATTCCTTGCAATAGTTTTGTGATATAAATATGGTGATATTAGAGTCATGCTAGTGGGTAGTTGTGGATTGTAGAAATACTTGTGTTGAGGTTTGTGATTCCCATAGCATGCACGTATGGTGAACCGTTATGTAACGAAGTCGGAGCATGATTTATTTATTGATTGTCTTCCTTATGAGTGGTGGTCGGGGACGAGCGATGGTCTTTTCCTACCAATCTATCCTCCTAGGGGCATGCGTAGTAGTACTTTGCTTCGAGGGCTAATAAACTTTTGCAATAAGTATGTGAGTTCTTTATGACTAATGTTGAGTCCATGGATTATACGCACTCTCACCCTTCCACCATTGTTAGCCTGTCTAGTACCGCGCAACTTTCGCCAGTACCATAAACCCACCATATACCTTCCTCAAAACATCCACCATACCTACCTATCATGACAGTTCCATAGCCATTCCGAGATATATTGCCATGAAACTTCCATCATCATCATATACATGACTTGAGCATTCATTGTCATATTGCTTTGCATGATCGTAAGATAGCTAGCATGATGTTTTCATGGCTTGTCCGTTTTTTTGATGTCATTGCTACGCTAGATCATTGCACATCCCGGTACACCGCCGGAGGCATTCATATAGAGTCATATCTTTGTTCTAGTTATCGAGCTGTAATATCGAGTTGTAAGTAAATAAAAGTGTGATGATCATCATTATTAGAGCATTGCCCTAGTGAGGAAAGGATGATGGAGACTATGATTCCCCCATAAGTCGGGATGAGACTCCGGACTTTACAAAAAAATAAAAGAGGCCAAAAAAGCCCAAATAAAAAAAGAGGCCAAAGAAGCCCACCAAAAAAAAACAAAAAAAAATGAGAGAAAAAGAGAGAAGGGGCAGTGCTACTATCTTTTTCCACACTTGTGCTTCAAAGTAGCACCATGTTCTTCATATAGAGAGTTTCTTGAGTTATCACTTTCATATACTAGCTAGTGGGAATTTTCATTATAGAACTTGGCTTGTATATTCCGATGATGGGTTCCTCAAATGCCCGAGGTCTTCATGAGCAAGCAAGTTGGATGCACACCCACTTAGTTTGAGTTGGAGCTTTCATACACTAATAGCTCTAGTGTGCATCCGTTGCATGGCAACCCTACTCACTCACATTGATATCTATTGGTGGGCATCTCCATAGCCGTTGATACGCCTAGTTGATGTGAGACTATCTTCTCCTTTTTGTCTTCTCCACAACCACCATTCTATTCCACCTATAGTGTTATATCCATGGCTCACGCTCATGTATTGCGTGAGGGTTGAAAATGCTGAAGCGCGTTAAAAAGTATGAACCAATTGCTCGGCTTGTCATCGGGGTTGTGCATGATGTGAGTATTTTGTGTGGTGAAGATGGTGCATAGCCAGGCTATATGATTTTGTAGGGATGACTTTCTTTGGCCTTGTTATTTTGAAAAGACATGATTGCTTTATTAGTAGGCTTGAAGTATTATTGTTTTTATGTCAAATGATAGACTATTGCTTTGAATCACTCATATCTTAATATTCATGCCATGGTTAGATTACATGATCAAGATTATGCCAGGTAGCATTCCACATCAAAAATTATCTTTTTTTATCATTTACCTACTCGAGGACGAGCAAGAATTAAGCTTGGGGATGCTGATACGTCTCCGTCGTATCTATAATTTCTGATTGTTCCATGCCAATATTCTACAACTTTCATATACTTTTGGCAACTTTTTATACTATTTTTGGGACTAACATATTGATCCAGTGCCCAGTGCCAGTTCCTGTTTGTTGCATGTTTTTTGTTTCGCAGAATATCCATATCAAACAGAGTCCAAACGGGATAAAAACTGACGGAGATTTTTTTTGGAATATATATGATTTTTGGGAAGAAAAATCCACGCGAGACGGTGCCCGAGGTGGCCACGAGGCAGGGGCGCGCCTGCCCCCCTGGGCGCGCCCCTGACCCTCGTGGGCCACCCGTAAGGCGGTTGATGCCCTTCTTTCGCCGCAAGAAAGCTAATATCCGGATAGAGATCGTGTTAAAATTTCAGCTCAATCAGAGTTACGGATCTCCGGGAATATAAGAAACGGTGAAAGGGAAGAATCTGAGAACGCAGAAACAGAGAGAGACAGAGAGACAGATCCAATCTCGGAAGGTCTCTCGCCCCTCGTGTCGTGGAGTTGACACGACAGATGTCCTAGAGCAAGGACTTAGTCGTAGGGCCATCGCACTAGGAAGCTTAAAGGGGTTGATCGGGACAAAGGACACACGAGAGAGTTTTTATACTAGTTAGGCCCCGTACGATGAAGGTAAAAGCCTACGTCTAGTTGGGATTGATATTGCCGAGGTCTCGATCTCCAAGTGGCTCAACTCGCCGGCTTGGTTACCGACTTGGTTGTTTCTTGCCCTAAACCGCCACCGGGTCGTCCCCTTATATACACGGGTTGACGCTTGGTGGCCTATAGAGTCCCGGTCGGCTCATAATCGTGTCCGGCTCGGTGACCTTCTTTACATGCCTTTCTGTACAAGTATTTCCTTACATACGTCGGTTTATTGTATCAGGCCTTAAACCGGCCCCAGGCCTTTGGGCCTTCTATAAGACTTAATAAACTACAATCTTTGAATGTTTACTGGGCTTCTTGCGTAACCCGCCATTGAAGCTGACCCGGCCCCTCCTAGGCGGGTCTCAACTGATAGTAATATCCCCAACATTAGGCCCCAGGTTGACTTTGAACTTTGTTCTTTGTCAATCTTCCATACTTAGCCAAAAAATCCATCTTCTGAAATTTCCTTGTAACCCGCCATGACGTCATCTCCGGACTTTTCGGAAAACCGCCACCACGTCATCTTTTAACGGATCTTTATCTTTAATGCCTTTCCAAAAATCGAGGCACCTAGGTAGCTGGATAACCATGTTTTGGTATCCTCGTTTCTCGCGCCCACTTATCGGTCATTTCCTTATAAATAGGCACGACCTAGGTCTTTTCCATTCTCCCCCTTCGGTCGTCTTCTTCCTCTCGCTGCTTCTCTGCCGCTCGAGCTCTGCCGCCGCCGCCGCATATCTTGTCTTCATCGACTCAGGCCACCACATCAACCTGATTCGACCTGAAGAAAACACAATGAACCTCCGCTGCAACTCTGCATCTGTAAGTCTCTTTCTTCCTCGACATCAGATCCGCATTAGGACCTTCGAGTTCCTTGGTGTTCTTCACTGTTCGTCACGAACTCTTCATAGATTTCATCACCATCGCCATTTCTTGATCTTTGGATAGTATAAAACCAATGCGGTAGTTATTTCGCACCCACTTCAAATGCAAATAAATTCCTTTTCCTGTTCAGAGGCTTTGTTTAGAACTGACGAACTCGCCTGTATTAGATATTTAGGTCTAGAATATTTTTCTTTTCAGAACAACCATTTGATCCAAAATAATGATAGCTTGGTGAAACTTGTTTATGCCAACACTTAGCTGTAGTTGCTTTCTGAGAAAGTCCATAGTCATGGCGGCTTATCTCTCCGGCTTCCTTTTCCTTATATGTCATTAGCCCTTAGTTAAGCCGCCATTGCTTGTTTTACATCTTCCACTTTTGACTGTTATCCTGACCATAAACTGAACTGACACGTTATTTCTTTTTCAGTTTCTTGCACGTCATGCCGTCAAAGACACCCACTGTCTGTAACTAGGTCCCCTCATCCATAACTGAGGAACGGTTAAAAGAGTTTTTCATCATTGGGTTTCTGCCTTCAAAAAATTTCATGTCTTATCGTGCCCCTGACCCGGAGGAAGAACGCCCCAACCCAAAAGACGGAGAAGTGATTGTTTTCACTGACCATATGAACCGTGGTTTCTCACCGCCCGGTTCAAAATTCTTTAGAGAGGTTCTTCATTTTTTCAAACTCCATCCTCAGGACCTCGGACCCAATTCTATTTCCAATATTTGTAACTTCCAAGTACTCTGTGAGGTGTATCTTCAGCAAGAGCCGACCGTAGAGCTGTTTAGAGAGTATTTTTATCTGAACCAGCAAAACGAATGCACCAATGGTCCCAGCTTAGAACTCGGAGGCATCTTGATTCAGCGCCGTCAGGGTGATGTCTTCCCTCTCATCGTCTTACCAAGTCACCCAAAGGACTGGAACCAAACTTGATTTTATTGTCAGGATATCTCTCCAGCAAATGAGAAACCGCTGCCAGGTTACCGCCCCGATCGTCTTGACTCCAAGTTCTCCCTTCTGAATAAACTCACCGTAGCTGAACGCAAGAGGCTGCTTCCATCCATCAGAAGAATCAATGCCTTGTTGGGTAACGATTTAACTGGAGTAGATCTGACCCGCTGCTGGATCTCATGGCGGGTTATTCCATTAAGCCATCGATCAAAACTGATGTATGAATATGGTGGAGGCCCGGACGACTCTCTTCGTCATAGCCCAGTTGAACTCACCGAAGAAGGCATTGTTTCAATGTCAAACCTTTTGGTGAACGGGAAATATGAAGACTGCAGCATTGTGGGGTTAAACCCCTTTTGCAAGCTTAACCCGGTACCAGAAGTAAGCATATTCTGATCTCTTTTCCTTTGTATTTTTCCCAGATATACTGCTTTAGCAGTGATCTTTCTTCTTGTCTTTGTAGGCCAATTCTGACTTTTGGAAGGTAAAATATGACCACGAGGCTGCCAAGAAGGCGAAAGCCGCCTCTGTGAACAACAACAAGACGACCCGGAAATCGAAGAAGAAGAAGAAAACCACGGTTGAAGATTTAATGAAGCTTGATGACTCATTTGACTCGGAGGTAGCCCTTGATTCCCTTGGCCAATTTTTTAACAATCTTATTGACACTGATCCTTACCAGGATGACACTAGGGCCAGTCAGGCCGGGGAAGCAGAGGTAACTATCATTTCCTCCGACTCAGAGCCCTTACCAAGACACAAAGTTCGACGAATGATCCGTAAAGTAAGGTTTTCTAACCTCTTAGCTCACTTGGATCCCAACTTTCATTTGAAAAAGCAGCAACATGAAAACCGCCGTGAAGCTGAGATTGAAGATGAACCGGCTGTCGACCTTCAACAGACCCCTCGGAAACGCCCGAACGAGGTTTACTTTTACTATACTTAACTTGTTTTAATGAATCCTGCTCATCGTATTCCTTTTAACTCCTTTCTTTTACCTTTTCAGGAGGTGTCTCATTCTTCAGGCGACTCATCACAAACACAATTCCCGGCTTTCAAGACTGCCCCTGGGTAAACAAAAATCCTCTTTTCTTTCAGGTTGATCAATTGTATCTTGATGCTGACTGTCCTGTAATATATATTTTTTCTTTAGCGGCCAGGCTAGATCCAAGAAGGCGAAGGTAACAAAGCCGGCGGAAGACCCGCCAATACTAACATCTGAACTGGCTAGGCCGCCTTCTCCATTAACTGCCGCCCCAGAAGACCCGCCTATTATCCATGAAGCAAATCCTTCGGAGCCGTCTCTTGACAAAGCCACTATGAATCCTTCCACAGTTGGACAGTCAAGCTCAACTGACCCACCGTCTCCACGTGTTCAAGATGTTCAAATTACTGGGAGCCGTTTTGTTGAGCCGGGGAACCCAACGGTGTTGGCTCGGTGCACAGCTAAGCAAGAAGCATTGGAGAGGCAGAAGGTTCGCTTTGAGGTTGCCAACTACGACCGTCTTAATGCCAGTGACATCTTATCCGACTATCTCAGTCATGTACACTCCAGTCGTGAGTCTGAGATCGAGATGGTCAAGCAGCTTCAGTTGAAATATGAGGTACGTTGTTTCCGGTTTACCAATATTCCTTCAGCCCCCAAGTCTGTAGATTATGAGAGAAACGGAATAACCTGTAGACTTAAAATATAGGCTGAAACCTTTACCTCTGAATCTTTGCATGATATTGATAGAACAAGACATCACCCATAGTCCCCAAGGACCGGTTTATTTTGATCATTAATGAATCATTACTTCAGAATTTAAAACCATCTGCAAAGTACTTAACATTCCGGTTTACCCTTGATAAACTTGCTGAACTGCGTACATTAGCCCCCAAGTGCCAAGTGATGTTACTTTGTAAAGGACTTGGGACTTCAAACATATTGGTAGAGTCATAGAAATTTGATTTGGCATACATTAGCCCCCAAGTGCCAAGTGGTTTATTCGTAAAGTACTTGGGACTTGAATCTTGAATTTGGATACTGGAATTTAAAACCAAGTCTTGACTTATCTGAATGTTTCACAGAATGCATTGTCTGAACTAAACTCTCAACTGACTAACGCAAAGACCCGGCTAGCGAGTCAGGAGTCAGAAATCAAGGCTTCCACCTCCAAACTGCAAATAAGCCTTTCTGAAACGGAGAATTTGAAGACCAGGTTTGCTGCCAAAGAGAAAACTTGGGAAAATGAGAAAACACTTCTAACCCGGCGTGCTGAAACAGCCGAAACCACTCTGAAAGAAATATCAACCGAGCTGAACGGTCTAAAAGGCCGGGTGTCTTAGATGGTCGCTGCTATCTTTGGTAAGCTGCCTTGTTTTGACCTTTCGTGTATTTTATGCCAAACCAGAGCATAATCCTCCAACTGACTCTGTTAAAAATATATGTAGGCCCACGAAGTAAGAATTTAAGCCAAGATCCATTGATTAAACTGAAAGCAGTATACACTCTGGTTGAACAATTATATATCGGCACACAACGGGCTCTGGCCGCTATCTCTCCTGCAAATCAAGGTCCCAACCGGCTTAGCGATGTCCTGAAGAAGCTGTCCATCCTTCCGGCTAGTTTCCAAGAAGTAAAACACTCCTGCGCGTGAGCCGAAGCTTTGACTGCCCTAAGCCGTTCCAAGGCTTGGGTGCCAGACCTAGACCCGGCGGATGTGGCAAGAGGTTAACCTACTGTGAAGGAGGACAGGTCTCTGTTTGACCAAGACGATTTCATAGCGCGTGTACACGAAGTCCGGCCTCAGGCAACTAGTCTTGGAGAGGACACCAATGTGGACAAGTACCAGCAGGGTTTTGATAATGAAAATAAGAAGATGGCCACTCCTTCATATAAAGTAGCAGATCTAATCCCACCTGTGAGAGAAGATACCTTTGCTCTGGAAATTGACCCGGTCGGCCTAATTGACGACGAAGCCGAATTCGTCTCCATGAACGGCTTTGATTGGTCAAAACCTAACTTCTAGCAACCAGACGGCGGTGAACCGGTGAGGGAGGGACAATGATCATCTTCATAGGCTTATAAAGCCTTGTAATAACTTTAGTTAAAACACTGCATGTTTGCTTATGCCGTCGTGCATAAAATACTTCTTATGTGAATCTGTGTTTCAGATGTCAATGTATGCATTGTTTAATGTTTGTCTCTGCAACGTTTGAACTCTGTTCTTGTGAACACAAGGAAAAGACTGGCAAGGCGGTTTAGAACCAACTAGGCTTAAACACCTAATGTACCACCCATAAATTTACCTCAATAAGGAAAACAGAAACAAATGTAAATAAAGGATAAAGTTTAATACTAACTCTTGAAATAACGCAACAGGTAAGCGCGTATAAGTAAAAAACCATACCTTATCCTTGTTAATCCTTAGATCGCCGGTTTAAATAACCCGGGTGATGAATTGATAATTCAATATGTATGAAAAGTTAATACTCCTTGAATACTCAATGATCATCATATCTTGGTAGCTCGTACCTTTGCATCTTTGAGCCACTGGCTTGAATAACCCGGGCGGCTGTGTTGTCCAATAATTGAGTCGGCGAAGAAAACCAGGCTATCTTATTTGTCATATTAAAAACAACAAAAGCTCAAAGGTAAACAACAGATAACAAGCATAATTTTAACTCTGTATTCAAAAAGTTGGGGGTTTCTGATTCGAATACGATCAGTAAACCGGACCAAAGGGGTTAAGCTAAGGTTCGAATATGACCATATAGCCCCCAGTGGCTTTGGCGTTGCACCGATCAAGAGGGTACCGACAGCTATGTTCTCTTTGGTTCGAATACGACCTATGTTTGAACAGGAAGCCCCCAAATGACCTTGAGAGGTTTTTAACGAACCTGGTTTGAATATGATCCAAGTCGGACTCAAAAGGGGTTAAGCTATGATTCAGATACGATCAAGAAGCCCCCAGGTGAGTTTGGCTTTGAGCCGATCAAGAGGGTTACGACAGCTATGTTCTTTTTGGTTCGAATACGACCTATGTTTGAACAGGAAGCCCCCAAGTGATCATAAGATTTACAGCTAGATTCGGATACGATCATGAGCTGGACTAAAAAGGTTAAACTTGATTCAAATATGATCAGCTCCTTAATAGTCATTTGTGAATAAAAAATAATAAAGATGCATAGTCTTTGAAAAGAAAAGAGACCGATGGTCTTACTTTATTGCTTATCATTGTATATACAATGTGAACATATGTACATGATGAGAGCCGGTAGCTCATGTGTAGTATGGCCGTAGTTGAGTGATGTTCCACGACCGGCGGGTCTCTTCCTCCGACTTACGTGAGTCTGCATGCTATCGAACGTCAATGAGGTAGTAGGACCCATTGTTTAAATTTTTACTGACCACAAAGGGTCCTTCCCAAGGTGGGGATGACTTGTGTGCGTCTGAAAGGTCTTGGACGAGCCGGAGCACCAAGTCGCCTTCCTGAAAAGTCCTGGACTTAACCTGGCGGCTGTGATAACGACGTAGGTCCTGTTAGTAAATTGCTGACCGCGCTGCTGCTAAGTCTCTTTCTTCATCCGACAAGTCAAGCGCATCCTGTCTGGCTTTTTCATTGTTAGCTTCAACATAAGCCGCCACACGGGGTGAGTCATGACGGATGTCACTAGGCAACACTGTTTCGGCTCCATAAACCATGAAGAAAGGTGTGTAACCCGTAGACCTGTTGGGCGTAGTGTTGATGCTCCATAACACTAAGGGTAACTCCTCTACCCAACAACCCGGCGTTCGCTGTAAAGGAACCATAAGCCGGGGTTTTAGGCCCTTCAGAATTTCCTGATTGGCTCTCTCCGCTTGACCATTGGATTGAGGATGAGCTACGGAAGAAACATCAAGCCGAATGTGCTCTCGCTGACAAAATTCTTCCATCGCCCCTTGGGATAGATTTGTGCCATTGTTTGTGATAATACTGTGTGGAAAACCGAAACGAAAGATTACTTTTTTCATGAACTGAACCGCCGTGGCTGCATCACACTTACTCAGAGGCTCCGCCTCAACCCATTTGATGAACTTATCAACAGCCACCAAGAGATGCGTCTTTTTATCCTTAGACCTTTTGAAAGGCCCCACCATGTCAAGCCCCCAGACTGCAAACGGCCAAGTGATTGGAATCATCCGGAGCTCTTGAGCCGGCACATGCGCTCATCGTGCAAATTTCTGACATCCATCACATCTACTGACCAGATCTTCTGCATCAGCGTGAGCCATCAACCAGTAAAAACCGTGATGAAACGCGTTGGCCACTAAAGATTTTGACCCGGTGTGATGACCACAATCGCCTTCATGGATTTCACGAAGGATTTCTTGACCTTCTTCAGGGGAAACACCATTGAAACGCTCCGGAAACACTGCGATGGAATAGCTCTCCATCCTAAATCATCATGGACTTAGTCCGCCGGGTTATCTGTCGAGCGAGGGTCTCATCCGCTGGCAACTCTCCCCGGGTCATGTAAGCCAAGAACGGCACCGTCCAATCTGGAATGACGTGAAGAGCTGCCACCAACTTCGCCTCCGGGTCAAGAACAACTAAATCTTCTTCTGTGGGCAACTTGACAGAGGGGTTATGCAAAACATCTAAAAAGGTGTTGGGTGGTACCGGCTTACGTTGAGACCCCAGCCGGCTCAAAGCATCAGCTGCTTCGTTTTTACGATGGTCAATGTGTTCCACCTGATAACCTTTAAAATATCCTGCAACAGCATCGAGCTCTCGGCGATAAGCCGCCATGAGAGGGTCTTTGGAATCCCACTTGCCAGACACCTGTTGAGCCACTAGATCTGAGTCACCAAGACATCTGACCCGGCTCAAGCTCATCTCCTTTGCCACTCGAAGACCATGGAGCAATGCTTCATACTCTGCTGCGTTGTTAGTGCATGGGAACATCAACCGTAACACATAACAAAATTTATCACCTCGTGGGGAAGTCAATACAACTCCAGCCCCTAAGCCTTCCAATTGCCTGGACCCATCAAAATGAATAGTCCAATATGTGTTGTCCGGCTTTTCTTCTGGCATCTACATCTCTGTCCATTCATTGATGAAGTTAACTAGGGCTTGAGACTTAATCGCAGTACGTGGAACATACTTCAGCCCATGAGACCCATGCTCAATTGCCCACTTGGACACTCGCCCTGTAGCTTCTCTATTTTGAATAATGTCTCCCAAAGGAGCAGAGCTAACCACAGTGATTGGATGTCCCTGAAAGTAATGTTTAAGCTTCTGGCTTGCCATGAACACCCCATAAACAAGCTTCTGCCAATGTGGATATCGTTGCTTAGACTCAATTAGCACTTCACTGACATAATAAACCGGCCGCCGAACCGGATGCTCTCTGCCAACCTCCTTGCGCTCTACCACCATAGCCACACTAACAGCCCGTGAGTTGGCAGCCACATATAACAATATCGGCTCTTTCTCAATTGGAGCAGCTAGGACCGGCGGCTCAGCCAGTTGTGCCTTCAGATCCTCAAAAGCGGTGTTCGGAGCATCACTCCAAACAAAGACATCCGTTTTCTTCATCAATTGATACAGAGGCATAGCCTTTTCCCCTAACCGGCTTATGAACTGGCTCAAAGCAGCCACACGACCCGCCAGTCGTTGAACATCATTGATGTAGGTTGGTTTGGCTAGAGATGTGATTGCCTTGATTTTCTCCGGGTTAGCTTCAATACCTCGGTTAGACACCAGAAAACCCAAGAGCTTGCTGGCTGGCACTCCAAAAACACACTTGGCCGGGTTAAGCATCATCTTGTAAACCCGAAGATTATCAAAAGTTTCTTTCAGGTCTGTGACCAAAGTTTCCTCTTCCCTGGATTTCACCACTATATCATCCACATAGGCATGAACATTGCACCCAATTTGATCGTGAAGACAATTCTGCACACACCGCTGGTAAGTTGCCTGGGCACTCTTAAGCCCAAAAGGCATAGACACATAGCAGAAAGCCCCAAAAGGAGTTATAAACGCTGTCTTCTCTTGATCCTTGACTGCCATCTTAATCTGATGATAACCGGAGTAAGCATCTAAGAAACTCAACCGTGTGCAATCCACCGTAGCATCAATGATCTGATCAATACAGGGAAGAGCAAACGGATCAGCCGAACAAGCTTTGTTCAAATCTGTGTAATCCACACACATACGCCAGGTGCCGTTCTTTTTGAGTACAAGCACCGGGTTAGCTAACCATTCTAGGTGAAAGACCTCCACAATGAACCCAGCTGCCAAGAGCCGGGCCACCTCTTCTCCGATGGCCTTGCGCCTTTCTTCATTGAGCCGCTGGAGAAACTGTCTAACAGGTTTAAACTTCGGATCGATATTAAGAGTGTGCTCAGCGAGTTCCCTCGGGACACCCGGCATGTCTGAAGGTTTCCATGCAAAGATGTCCCGGTTCTCACGGATGAACTTGATGAGCGCGCTTTCCTATTTCGGATCCAAGTTTGCGCTGATGATGAACCGTTTGGATGAATCGTTAGGCACAAAGTCAACCATCTTAGTGTCATCAGCTGATTTGAATTTTAACTCCGGTTCATGCTCTGTTGTTGGTTTCTTTAATGATGTCATATCCGCCGGGTCAACATGATCCTTGTAGAATTTCAACTCCTCTGTTGCACAAACAGATTCAGCATAGGCAGCACCCCCTCCTCACATTCCAAGGCTATCTTCCGGCTCCCATGGACTGTAATGGTGCCCTTGTGACCCGGCATCTTAAGCTGCAAATACACGTAACACGGCCGAGCCATGAACTTGGCATAAGCCGGCCACCCAAATAGAGCATGATATGGGCTTTTGATCTTAACCAATTCAAAGGTTAATTTTTCTGCTCTGGAGTCATACTCATCCCCAAAGGCTACCTCCAGCTCGATCTTACCAGCTGGGTATGCTGACTTATCGGGTACCACACCATGAAAAATAGTGTTGGATTGTTTAAGGTTTTTATATGTCAATCCCATCCGGTGGAACGTCTCATAGTAAAGGATGTTGATGCTGCTACCTCCATCCATGAGTACCTTAGTAAACTTGTACCCACCAACCTGAGGTGCCACTACCAAAGCCAAGTGACCCGAATTATCAATCCGGGGCGGGTGATCCTCTATGCTCCACACAATAGGCTGCTCCGACCAACGTAAATAACGTGGGATTGCCGGCTCAACAGCATTAATGGCCCTCTTGTGAAGCTTCTGGTCCCTCTTACATAAACTGGTAGTAAAGACATGATATTGTCCACTACTCAACTGCTTCGGGTTGCTCTGATAGCCGGATTGTTGTTGCTGCTGATTTCCTTGGCCGTGCTGCTAATTATGTCCTCCTTGGTGACCAGGGTAACCCTGACCGTGGAAACCTCCTCCGCTTGAACCGGCGCCTGGGCCCTGAAAGCCGCCTCCACCTGAGCCACCAGCTGGGCCGCGACCCCATCAAATGTGTTTGAATTTTTAAATGCCTTCATGATCGTGCAATCCTTCCACAAGTGGGTGGCTGGTTTCTCCAGGGTGCCGTGTTTTGGACAAGGTTCATTCAACAACTTCTCAAGGGTGGGACCTGACCCGCCCGATCGAGGGGGTTGTCTGCCCTTGCGCCGCTGATTACCGCCCTGCGCATTGGTATTGGCAACAAACTCATCAGCCTTACGCTTATTACCTCCTTGATTCACCGGGTTATGCTGGTGACCCTTGCCATTGCCGTTCTTCTTTCCCTTTGTTGCCTTTTCTTCGTCAGACACCGGGTCTTTGGTGGTATCAGAATCAGTGTACTTGACAAGAGCCGCCATCAACGTTCCCATGTCATTACAGTCACGTTTAAGCCGCCCTAGCTTCTGCTTCAGAGGTTCAAAACGGCAATTTTTCTCCAACATCAAAACCGCTGAGCCGGCATCCATCTTATCAGATGAATGTATTATCTCCTTGACCCGGCACACCCAATGGGCTGTAGATTCTCCATCCTCTTGCTTGCAATTGGTCAGGTCCACAATCGACATTGGCTGCTTACATGTATCCTTAAAGTTCTGGATGAACCGCGCCTTTAACTCTGCCCATGAGCCGATAAAATTGGGTGGTAATCCTTTCAACCAGGTCCGAGCCATTCCATCCAACATCATGGTAAAATACTTGGCCATGGCAGCATCGCTAACCTCCAACAACTCCATAGCCATCTCATAACTCTCAATCCAAGCCCCCGGCTATAAGTCAGCCGTGTAATTAGGCACCTTACGAGGCCCCTTGAAATCCTTGGGCAACTGCTCATTGCGTATGGCTGGGACCAGGCAAGGTACGCCTCCGGTTCTTGTGGCCACACCTGCCTTAACCGAGATTGCTGGATAAGCCGGAAAGCTTTGATGGGCCACCCGTTCCGCCTCTTGACGAATCGTCTCCTGATCCGGGTTTCAATTGCTGCTGGCGAGTCGCCTTCCATCGAGAGAAGTGACCCGGAGGTGTTGTCACATAATAAGGAGGAGCTGGATTTATGCGAGGCGGCTCCATGGTGCATGGCTGAACTGGTGCACCGAGCATTGTGACCCGATTTGCCTCCGGCGGGTTGCTTCCCCCAACTCCTGGTGTATAGAACAGGTTCCTCGGATCCAGCGTTAGAGGCAGACACGACTGAGTTTTCTGATGCCTCCTTCTCATGACCTTGTTTGATGCATTAAGATCCACCAAGAGCCGGAAGGTTTCTGCTTGAAGCTACTGAGCATGAGCATCCAAAGCTGCTCGTTCTGCTGCCATCCAGGTTTCCTCCGCGCCTAGATTTTCCTTAGCTTGCACCATCTCCTCCCGCACGCGTGCCACTTCTGCATCATGCTGGGCTTTATCCGCCGGTTCTACTGTTGGGTTTCGTAGTAATTTCAAAATTTTCCTACGCTCACGCAAGATCATGTGATGCATAGCAACGAGATGGGAGAGTGTTGTCTACGTACCCACGCAGACCGACTGCGGAAGCGTTGACGCAACGTAGAGGAAGTAGTCGTACGTCTTCCCGATCCGACCGATCAAGCACCGAAACTACGGCACCTCCGAGTTCGAGCACACGTTCAGCTCGATGACGATCCCCGGACTCCGATCCAGCAAAGTGTCGGGGAAGAGTTCCGTCAGCATGACAGCGTGGTGACGATCTTGATGTACTACAGCAGCAGGGCTTCGCCTAAACTCCGCTACAGTATTATCGAGGACTATGGTGGATGGGGGCGCCGCACACGGCTAAGGAATAGATCACGTGGATCAACTTGTGTGTTCTAGGGTGCCTCTGCCTCAGTATATAAAGGACTAGAGGGGGCAGGCTGGCCGGCCAAGGTGTGGCGCGCCAGGAGAGTCCTACTCCCTCTGGGAGTAGGATTCCCCCCCCCCCCAATCCTAGTTGGAATAGGATTCACGGAGGGGGAAAAGAGAGAGAGGGGGCCGGCCACCTCTCCTAGTCCTAATAGGACTAGGGGAAGGGGGAGGCGTGCAGCCCATGTAGGGCTGCCTCTTCTCTTTTCCACTAAGGCCCATCATGGCCCATTTAGCTCCCGGGGGGTTCCGGTAACCTTCCCGGTACTCCGGTAAAATCCCGATTTCACCCGGAACACTTCCGATATCCAAACATAGGCTTCCAATATATCAATCTTTACGTCTCGACCATTTCGAGACTCCTCGTCATGTCCGTGATCACATCCGGGACTCCGAACAACCTTCGGTACATCAAAATGCATAAACTCATTAATATAACTGTCATCGTAACCTTAAGCGTGCGGACCCTACGGGTTCGAGAACAATGTAGACATGACTTAGACATGTCTCCGGTCAATAAGCAATAGCGGGACCTGGATGCCCATATTGGCTCCTACGTATTCTTCGAAGATCTTTATCGGTCAGACCGCATAACAACATACGTTGTTCCCTTTGTCATCGGTATGTTAATTGCCCGAGATTCGATCGTCGGTATCCCATACCTAGTTCAATCTCGTTGCCGGCAAGTCTCTTTACTCGTTCCGTAATACATCATCTCGCAACTAACTCATTAGTTGCAATGCTTGCAAGGCTTATGTGGTGTGCATTACCGAGAGGGCCCAGAGATACCTCTCCGACAATCGGAGTGACAAAACCTAATCTCGAAATATGCCAACCCAACATGTACCTTTGGAGACACCTGTAGTACTCCTTTATAATCACCCAGTTACGTTGTGACGTTTGGTAGTACCCAAAGTGTTCCTCCGGTAAACGGGAGTTGCATAATCTCATAGTTATAGGAACATGTATAAGTCATGAAGAAAGCAATAGCAACATACTAAACGATCGGGTGCTAAGCTAATGGAATGGGTCATGTCAATCAGATCATTCTCTTAATGATGTGATCCCGTTAATCAAATAACAACTCATTGTTCAAGGTTAGGAAACATAACCATCTTTGATTAACGAGCTAGTCAAGTAGAGGCATACTAGTGACACTTTGTTTGTCTATGTATTCACACATGTATTATGTTTCCGGTTAATACAATTCTAGCATGAATAATAAACCTTTTATCATGATTATAAGGAAATAAATAATAACTTTATTATTGCCTCTAGGGCATATTTCCTTCAGTCTCCCACTTGCACTAGAGTCAATAATCTAGATTACACCGTAATGATTCTAACACCCATGGAGCCTTGGTGCTGATCATGTTTTGCTCGTGGTAGAGGCTTAGTCAATGGGTCTGTAACATTCAGATCCGTATGTATCTTGCAAATCTCTATGTATCCCACCTGGACTAGATCCCGGATGGAATTGAAGCGTCTCTTGATGTGCTTGGTTCTCTTGTGAAATCTGGATTCCTTTGCCAAGGCAATTGCACCAGTATTGTCACAAAAGATTTTCATTGGACCCGATGCACTAGGTATGACACCTAGATCGGATATGAACTCCTTCATCCAGACTCCTTCGTTCGCTGCTTCCGAAGCAGCTATGTACTCCGCTTCACATGTAGATCCCGCTACGACGCTTTGTTTAGAACTGCACCAACTGACAGCTCCACCGTTTAATGTAAACACGTATCCGGTTTGCGATTTAGAATCGTCCGGATCAGTGTCAAAGCTTGCATCAACGTAACCATTTACGATGAGCTCTTTGTCACCTCCATATATGAGAAACATATCCTTAGTCCTTTTTAGGTATTTCAGGATGTTCTTGACCGCTGTCCAGTGATCCACTCCTGGATTACTTTGGTACCTCCCTGCTAGACTTATAGCAAGGCACACATCAGGTCTGGTACACAGCATTGCATACATGATAGATCCTATCGCTGATGCATAGGGAACATCTTTCATATTCTCTCTATCTTCTGCAGTGGTCGGGCATTGAGTCTTACTCAATTTCACACCTTGTAACACAGGCAAGAATCCTTTCTTTGCTTGATCCATTTTGAACTTCTTCAAAATCTTGTCAAGGTATGTGCTTTGTGAAAGTCCAATTAAGCGTTTTGATCTATCTCTATAGATCTTTATGCCTAATATGTAGCAGCTTCACCAAGGTCTTTCATTGAAAAAATCTTATTCAAGTATCCCTTTATGCTATCCAGAAATTCTACATCATTTCCAATCAGTAATATGTCATCCACATATAATATCAGAAATGCTACAGAGCTCCCACTCACTTTCTTGTAAATACAGGCTTCACCGAAAGTCTGTATAAAACCAAATGCTTTGATCACACTATCAAAGCGTTTATTCCAACTCCGAGAGGCTTGCACCAGTCCATAAATGGATCGCTGGAGCTTGCACACTTTGTTAGCTTCCTTTGGATCGACAAAACCTTCTGGTTGCATCATATACAACTCTTCTTCCAGAAATCCATTCAGGAATGCAGTTTTGACATCCATTTGCCAAATTTCATAATCATAAAATGCGGCAATTGCTAACATGATTCGGACAGACTTAAGCATCGCTACGGGTGAGAAGGTCTCATCGTAGTCAACCCCTTGAACTTGCCGAAAACCTTTTGCGACAAGTCAAGCTTTGTAGACAGTAATATTACCGTCAGCGTCAGTCTTCTTCTTGAAGATCCATTTATTCTCAATTGCTTGCCGATCATCAGGCAAGTCAACCAAAGTCCATACTTTGTTCTCATACATGGATCCCATCTCAGATTTCATGGCTTCAAGCCATTTTGTGGAATCTGGGCTCACCATCGCTTCTTCATAGTTCGTAGGTTCATCATGATCTAGTAGCATGATTTCCAGAACAGGATTACCGTACCACTCTGGTGCGGATCTCACTCTGGTTGATCTACGAGGTTCACTAGTATCTTGATCTGAAGTTTCATGATCATTATCATTAGCTTCCTCACTAACTGGTGTAGGTGTCACTGAAATAGTTTTCTGTGATGTACTACTTTCCAGTAAGGGAGCAGGTACAGTTACCTCGTCAAGTTCTACTTTCCTCCCACTCACTTCTTTCGAGAGAAACTCCTTCTCTACAAAGTTTCCGAATTTAGCAACAAAAGTCTTGCCTTCGGATCTGTGATAGAAGGTGTATCCAATAGTTTCCTTTGGATATCCCATGAAGACACATTTCTCCGCTTTGGGTTTGAGCTTATCAGGTTGAAACTTTTTCACATAAGCATCGCAACCCCAACTTTCAGAAACGACAATTTTGGTTTCTTGCCAAACCATAGTTCATAAGGCGTCATCTCAACGGATTTTGATGGTGCCCTATTTAACGTGAATGCGGCCGTCTCTAGAGCGTATCCCCAAAACGATAGCGGTAAATCAGTAAGAGACATCATAGATCGCACCATATCTAGTAAAGTGTGATTACGACGTTCGGACACACCATTACGCTGTGGTGTTCCGGGTGGCGTGAGTTGCGAAACTATTCCACAATTTTTCAAATGTACACCAAACTCGTAACTCAAATATTCTCCTCCACGATCAGATCGTAGAAACTTTATTTTCTTGTTACGATGATTTTCAACTTCACTCTGAAATTCCTTAAACTTTTCAAATGTTTCAGACTTATGTTTCATTAAGTAGATATACCCATATCTGCTTAAATCATCTGTGAAGGTGAGAAAATAACGATATCCGCCACGAGCCTCAATATTCACCGGATGACATATATCTGTATGTATGATTTCCAACAAATCTATTGCTCTCTCCATAGTACCGGAGAACGGTGTTTTGGTCATCTCGCCCATGAGGCACGGTTCGCAAGTACCAAGTGATTCATAATCAAGTGGTTCCAAAAGTCCATGAGAATGGAGTTTCTTCATGCGCTTTACACCGATATGACCTAAACGGCAGTGCCACAAATAAGTTGCACTCTCATTATCAACTCTGCATCTTTTGGCTTCAACATTATGAATATGTGTGTTACTACTATCGAGATTCAACAAGAATAGACCACTCTTCAAGGGTGCATGACCATAAAAGATATTACTCATATAAATAGAACAACCATTATTCTCTGATTTAAATGAATAACCGTCTCGCATCAAACAAGATCCAGATATAATGTTCATGCTTAACGCTAGCACCAAATAACAATTATTTAGGTCTAATACTAATCCCGAAGGTAGATGTAGAGGTAGCGTGCCGACTGCGATCACATCGACTTTGGAACCGTTTCCCACGCGCATCGTCACCTCGTCCTTAACCAATCTTCGCTTGATCCGTAGTCCCTGTTTCGAGTTGCAAATATTAGCAACAGAACCAGTATCAAATACCCAAGTGCTACTGCGAGCATTAGTAAGGTACACATCAATAACATGTATATCACATATACCTTTGTTCACCTTGCCATCCTTCTTATCCGCCAAATACTTGGGGCAGTTCCGCTTCCAGTGACTAGTCTGCTTGCAATAGAAGCACTCAGTTTCAGGCTTAGGTCCAGGTTTGGGTTTCTTCTCTTGAGTAGCAACTTGCTTGCCGTTCTTTTTGAAGTTCCCCTTCTTCTTCCCTTTGCCCTTTTTCTTGAAACTAGTGGTCTTGTTGACCATCAACACTTGATGCTCCTTCTTGATTTCTACCTCCGCAGCTTTCAGCATCGCGAAGAGCTCGGGAATAGTCTTGTTCATCCCTTGCATATTATAGTTCATCACGAAGCTCTTGTAGCTTGGTGGCAGTGATTGAAGAATTCTGTCAATGACGCAATCATCTGGAAGATTAACTCCCAATTGAATCAAGTGATTATTATACCCAGACATTTTGAGTATATGCTCACTGACAGAACTGTTCTCTTCCATCTTGCAGCTATAGAACTTATTGGAGACTTCATATCTCTCAATCCGGGCATTTGCTTGAAATATTAACTTCAACTCCTGGAACATCTCATATGCTCCATGACGTTCAAAACATCGTTGAAGTCCCGATTCTAAGCCGTAAAGCATGGCACACTGAACTATCGAGTAGTCATCAGCTTTGCTCTGCCAGACGTTCATAACATCCGGCGTTGCTCCTGCAGCAGGCCTGGCACCCAGCAGTGCTTCTAGGACGTAATTCTTTTGTGCAGCAATGAGGATAATCCTCAAGTTACGGACCCAGTCCGTGTAATTGCTACCATCATCTTTCAACTTTGCTTTCTCAAGGAACGCATTAAAATTCAACGGAACAACAACACGAGCCATCTATCTACAATCAAACATAAACAAGCAAGATACTAATCAGGTACTAAGTTTCATGATAAATTTAAGTTCAGTTAATCAAATTAATTAAAGAACTCCCACTTAGATAGACATCCCTCTAGTCCTCTAAGTGATTACGTGATCCAAATCAACTAAACCATAACCGATCATCACGTGAGATGGAGTAGTTTTCAATGGTGAACATCATTATGTTGATCATATCTACTATATGATTCACGCTCGACCTTTCGGTCTCCGTGTTCCGAGGTCAAATCTGTATATGCTTGGCTCGTCAAGTATAACCTGAGTATTCCGCGTGTGCAACTGTTTTGCACCCGTTGTATTTGAACGTAGAACCTATCACACCCGATCATCACGTGGTGTCTCAGCACGAAGAACTTTTGCAATGGTGCATACTCAGGGAGAACACTTCTTGATAATTTAGTGAGAGATCATCTTATAATGCTACCGTCAATCAAAGCAAGATAAGATGCATAAAAGGATAAACATCACATGCAATCAATATAAGTGATATGATATGGCCATCATCATCTTGTGCTTGTGATCTCCATCTCCGAAGCACCGTCGTGATCACCATCGTCACCGGCGTGACACTTTGATCTCCATCGTAGCATCGTTGTCATCTCGCCAAGCTCGTGCTTCTACGACTATCGCTACCGCTTAGTGATAAAAGTAAAACATTACATCGCGATTGCATTGCATACAATAAAGCGACAACCATAAGGCTCCTGCCAGTTACCGATAACTCGGTTACAAAACATGATCATCTCATACAATAAAATTCAGCATCATGTCTTGACCATATCACATCACAACATGCCCTGCAAAAACAAGTTAGACGTCCTCTACTTTGTTGTTGCAAGTTTTACGTGGCTGCTACGGGCTTAAGCAAGAACCAATCTCACCTACGCATCAAAACCACAACAGTAGTTTGTAAAATAGACTCCATTTTAACCTTCACAAGGACCGGGCGTAGTCACACTTGGTTCAACTAAAGTTGGAGAGACAGTCGCCCGCAAGCCACCTATGTGCAAAGCACGTCGGGGGAACCGGTCTCGCGTAAGCGTACGCGTAATGTTGGTCCGGGTCGTCTCGTCCAACAATGCCGCCGAACCAAAGTATGACATGCTGGTAGGCAGTATGACTTATATCGCCCACAACTCACTTGTGTTCTACTTGTGCATATAACATCAACATAAATAACCTAGGCTCGGATGCCACTGTTGGGTTTCGTAGTAATTTCAAAATTTTCCTATGCTCACGCAAGATCATGTGATGCATAGCAACGAGATGGGAGAGTGTTGTCTATGTACCCACGCAGACCGACTGCGGAAGCGTTGACGCAACATAGAGGAAGTAGGCGTACGTCTTCCCGATCCGACCGATCAAGCACCGAAACTACGGCACCTCCGAGTTCGAGCACACGTTCAGCTCGATGACGATCCCCGGACTCCGATCCAGCAAAGTGTCGGGGAAGAGTTCCGTCAGCACGACGGTGTGGTGACGATCTTGATGTACTACAGCAGCAGGGCTTCGCCTAAACTCCGCTACAGTATTATCGAGGACTATGGTGGCTGGGGGCGCCGCACATGGATAAGGAATAGATCACATGGATCAGCTTGTGTGTTCTAGGGTGCCTCCACCACCGGGTGCCCGGATCTCAGTGGGAGCTCGTGCGCACCACCACTCCCGCTGTACTCCCCTGCGCCCCTACATGCATCGGCCGTACCCTCTGGATGCGATCGCCTGCGTGTGGCAGCACGCCCTTGGCCTCGCCTCCGTTTTCCGTGGCACTCCCTTAGCCTCCCTTGCCTGCGCTCGCCCGCAGCTGCTGCTGCCCGCTGCTATTTTTGCTACTGTTGCCGCTAGCCATCGCTGCTGCTACTCGCTCTGCCGCCGGCCCCGCCCTCTGACCCGCGAGCGCACCTCCATTCTCGTCGTGCTGGCAGCGCCCGCTCGCCCTCCCCGGCTGGACCCGAGCTCTTTTCCTCTCACCCCACGCCCCCACGCACCACCCTGCCCAGCGCGTCCCTACCGGCAACCTCACGCGCACGCGCCCGCGCGTGGCCTTCCCACCGCCTGTATCTACCACCACACCGCCGCTCGTCGTGGCTGCTTCTGCCGCTCGCCGTTGCCTTTGCTGGCGGGCCGCGCCACGCCCGGCTCCCAGTCGTGGATGCGTGCGAGCCCAGCGGCCCCCCTGTTGACTTAGGGGCTAGCCCCAATTAGTACTAACCCACCACCCCACTAATTAGCCACTGATAGCGGGGCCCACAACCAGTTAATTTACATAAAAGGAAAGATAGAACAGTCTGTTAATTAAAATGTCTTACTGACACATGGGTCCCGCTGGTCTTTTGACCAGTCAAACCTGCTGACTCGGCAGTCCCAGTCAGTGACAGGTGGGACCCTGGCGCCCCTTGACCAGTCAATATTGACCCAGTCAACTGCTGACTATGAAGTTCACTGGGCCCATATGCCAGTCTCTGTTGCACAATTATGGGTACATAGCCATATCATTTTTATTTTTTTTCGAATGAAAAATAATTACCGAAAATGAATTAAAACTTTGAAAATTAATATAAAATAATCCGTAGCTCAGATGAAAATACTTTGTACATGAAAGTTGCTCAGAACGACGAGACGAATATGGACACGCAGTCCGTTCGTCTGCCACACACCCCTAGCATAGCGAACATGCAACAATCCACCTCCGCTTCATCTGTCTGAAAACATCAAACACCGGGAATACTTTCCCAGATGTTTTCCCCCTTCGCCAGTAGCACCTAGTACTACGCTAGGTAACCTCTAACACCGCGTATTGCCATGCTATGCTTTGTGTTGCTTTGATTGCTCTATTCTTTATTTGTGTTCCCCCTCCGTTACCTCTTTCCGGTAGACCTCGAGACCGCCGCTGATACCCCCGTGATCGACTACGTTGTTGATGACCCCTCCTTGCCAGAGCAACCAGGCAAGCCCCCCCCCCCTTGATCAACCTGATATCGCCTACTCTTCTCTCTACTGCTTGCATTAGAGTAGTGTAGCATGTTACTGCTTTCGGTTAATCCTATTCTGCTTCATAGCCTGTCATTGTTGCTACAACTGTTGATACTTTACCTGCAATCCTAAATGCTTAGTATAGGATGCTAGTATTCCATCAATGGCCCTACATTCTTGTCCGTCTGCCATGCTATACTACCGGGCCGTGATCACTCGGGAGGTGATCACGGGTATATACTTATATACATAACATATGATACATGTGGTGACTAAAGTCCAGTTGGCTCGTAGAGTACCCGCAAGTGATTCCGATGTGGGGGCTGAAGGGACAGGTGGTTCCATCCAGGTAGTGGTGGGCGTGGGTTCCCAACGGCCCCCGACTGTTACTTGTGGCGGAGCAACAGGGCAGGTTGAGACCACCTGGGAGAGAGGTGGGCCTGGCCCTAGTCAGCATCCGCGGTTACTTCAAATAACACGCTTAACGAGATCTTGGTATTTGATCTGAGTCTGGCCACCGGCCTATACGCACTAACCAAATACGCGGGAACAGTTTTGGGAACTCAACGTCGTGGTAACAGCCGAAGCCTTCGTGACGTCAGCGACTGAGTGGCGCGCGCCGGGTTGGACTGCGTAACGCAACTTCCTTTGTAATGGAGGTTGCTAGGTCTGCTCACCGGCCGCGTACGCAACGTGCAGGTGTGAAATGGGCCCAGACCCCTGCGCGCTTAGGATTTAGACCGGCGTGCTGACCTCTCTGTTGTGCCTAGGTGGGGCTGCGACGTGTTGATCTTCCGAGGCCGGGCATGACCCAAGAAAGTGTGTCCGGCAAAAGGGGTGTCGAGCGTGTTTGGAAATGTGGTGTAACCCTGCAGGGAAGTTTATCTATTCGAATAGCCGTGTCCCTCGGTAAAAGGACGACCTGGAGTTGTACCTTGATCTTATGACAACTAGAACAAGATACTTAATAAAACACACCCTTTCAAGTGCCGGATACAACTCGGTGGTCACTCTCTAACAGGGCGACGAGGAGAGGATCGTCGGGTAGGATTATGCTATACGATGATACTTGGTGAACCTACCATCTATTCTCTTCTACTTCTTCAAGAAGGAGGCTGTCAGAAGCGTAGTCTTCGGTAGGACTAGGTTTCCCCCTCTTATTCTGGCATTCTGCAGTTCAGTCCACAGATACTACCCATTTCACTGATACCAATGCATATGTAGTGTAGATCCTTGCTTGCGAGTACTTTGGATGAGTACTCACGGTTGCTTTGCTCCCTCTTTTCCCTCCTTTATATACCTGGTTGTTGCGACCAGATGTTGGAGTCCATGAGCCAGACGCCACCGATGACGACTCCTACTACACCAGAGGTGCCTACTACTACGTGGAGGCTGCCTACGACGACCAGGAGTAGTTTGGGAGGATCCCAGGCATGAGGCCTGCGCCTCTTTCGATCTGCATCCCAGTTTGTGCTAGCCATCTTATGGCAACTTCTTTAACTTATGTCTGTACTCAGATATTGTTGCTTCCGCTGACTCGTCTATGATCGAGCAATTGTATTTGAGCCCTCGAGGCCCCTGGCTTGTATTATGATGCTTGTATGACTTATTTTATTTTTAGAGTTGTGTTGTGATATCTTCCCGTGAGTCCCTGATCTTGATCGTACACGTTTGCGTGTATGATTAGTGTACGATTGAATTGGGGGTGTCACAGATTGCAAATGACAAACATAGGAAGAAGAAGATAATCCAGCTTGAGTAGGATGAAGGGACTATTGTAGGGAACAAGAACCTCAAGACATATATTTCCAACTACTATAAACAAATCTTTGGGCCTCCGGTAGCTAACGTGGTCACCCTAGATGAGTTAGTTATAGAGGATATTCCTCAACTACAGTCCGATGAAAATGAGATTTTATCCGCACCGTTTACTGAGGAGGTTTTCTATGCTATTGCCCAAATGAAAATGAGTAAAGCTTCGGGACCAGATGGGTTCTTTGCGGAGTTCTATAAGAAATGTTGGTATATTATAAAGAATGATCTTATGCCAATGTTTCAAGATTTCTTTAATGGGCAACTTGGGCTTTTCCACCTTAACTTTAGTATGATTACGCTATTACGGAAGAAAGTGGAAGCAATTCGCATTGAGCAGTTCAGACCGATATGCCTTTTAAATGTGAGTTTCAAAATTTTCACAAAAGTGGGGACTAATAGATTGACACAGATCGCACACTCGGTGGTGCAACCAAGTCAGACGGCTTTCATGCCAGGACGACATATCCTAGAAGAGGTGGTTGTCCTACACGAAACTCGTCACGAAATCCACTTGAAGAAACTAGATGGGGTTATCTTCAAAGTAGATTTTGAAAAGGCATACGATAAAGTCAAGTGGTCGTTCCTTCAGCCGGCAATGCGCATGAAGGGGTTCAACGACACGTGGAGGAATCAGGTGGATTCCCTAGTCCAAAAAGGTAGTGTTGGAGTTAGGGTTAACGATGATATAGGACACTACTTTCAGACTCATAAGGGTTTGAGACAAGGGGATTCGATGTCTCCGCTCCTATTCAATATAGTCGTAGATTTGTTAGTCATTCTCATTGGAAGAGCCAAAGTGAAAGGTCACATAGGTGGACTAGTACCACATCTTGTTGATGGGGGAGTCTCCATCTTACAGTATACCGACGATACTATCCTTTTTATGGAACATGATCTCGCAAAGGCCAGAAACATGAAACTAGTGCTATGTATTTTTGAACAATTGTCGGGATTAAAAATTAATTTCCATAAGAGCGAACTATTCTATTTTGGGAGAGCCAAAGAAGAACAAGAGACATATAAACAATTGTTCGGATGTGAATTGGGATCTTTGTCTTTTAGTTAGCTGGGCATTCCCATTCACCATTGAAAGCTGGCTAATAAAGAACGGAAATGTATCGAAGATCGATTTGAAAAAAAAACTTAGCTGCTGGAAGGGCAAGCTAATGTCATATGGAGGTCGGTTAGTTCTAATTAATTCAGTATTAACTAGTATGCCGATGTTCCTGTTATCTTTCTTTGAAGTACCTATCGGGGTATGGAAGAGACTGGATTTCTACCGATCTAGATTCTTTTGGCAGTCAGATGACATTAAGAAGAAATACCGTTTGACCAAGGACTAGGGTGGTCTAGGCATTGAAAATCTAGAGATTAAGAATAAATTCTTAATGAGTAAATAGTTATATCGGTTGTCAGTAGAACATGATGGTATGTGGGCTGAGATACTACCAAACAAATATTTACACTCAAAAACCTTAGCCCAAGTTACCGCGAGACCTACGGATTCTCCTTTTTGGAAGGGACTCATGAGAACGAAAGATTTGTTCTTTAGAAGGGCCCAATTCTATGTCGGCAATGGGTTGACAACAAGGTTTTGGGAAGATACGTGGCTAGGGGACAAATCTCTAGCACTGCAATACCTTACCTTATATAATATTATTCAACATAAAGAAGATTACGTGGCCAATATCTTACACGAGGTATCCTTAAATATACAGTTTAGGAGATCTCTAGTCGGGGAACGTTGGAATTCCTAGCTACACTTGGTTAGATGGTTAATGGATGTTCAATTATCTGATCAACCTGATTCTTTCATATGGAAACTAACACTAGTAGAAAACAGGGCTTTGGTCACAGCGCAATATGCACATTAGTCACGGTTGCATTACAAACCGGGACTAATGTGAGCATTAGTCCCGGTTTGAGCGGCTAAAGGCATTTGTCCGGTTCAAATGGACCATTTAGTCCCGGTTTGAGACACGAACCGGGACAAAAGGGCATCGCACCCTTTACTCCCAGTTCGTGTCTCAAACCGGGACTAAAGATTAGACCTTTAGTCCCGGTTTGAGATATGAACCGGGACTAAAGGGTGAGATGCCATTGAGTCCCGGTTCGTGTCTCAAACAAGGACTAAAGGGCCCGTATCT
>NC_057812.1:655363168-655365846 GCF_018294505.1 Triticum aestivum
TAAAAGCTTCAAAAAATGAAATCCTTCGAGATATAGTTATATTACTACATCTACTAGTTAGGAAAATTAAAAAACTTAAATTTGGACATGTTTTGCAAAAAAAGTGTCATGAAAATGTAAAACGGCTATAACTTTTGCATACGATGTCGGAAAAAAGTATAATATATCAAAATGTTCAGGATGAAAATTCGCATCCGATTTTGACAGCCTAGGGCCTGTTTGCAAATTTTTAGAATCCTCAAATTCTTAAAGGAAAAAAGATATGCTCAAATTTCAGTTTTTTTGAATTTTGATTAAATCAGGTCAAACTATGGTCAAACTACTTATTCAAGAAGTATTAGTGTTACTACATAATTATTCAAGAATATTAGTGTTACTAAATAATTATTTCAATTTTTTTGAATTTTGGTCAAATATGGTCAAACTATGGTCAAACTACTTACTCAAGAAATATTAGTGTTACTAAATAATTATTGTTTTTTAGAATGATAGTTTCAAACTCAAACAGTGAAACGTGTGACTTCATGCTCAAGCTAAACTCCTGAGGGTTAATAGGATTTACATCTTACTATTGTCAGGAAAACAACAAGTGCAGACTTGGAAACGAGGGGGAATAGAACCCAGAAGTTAAGCGTGCTCAGGCTGGAGTAGTGAGAGGAGACCGACCGGGAAGTTAAATGATTTGGAATAATGAGAGTGATTAGAGATTAGAGGTTAAATTGAGCAGTGATGAGGGATGATTACAGATTAAATTGTAAAACAATTCAGAAATTTGAAAAACGAAAAATATAAAAAGAATCGTAACATTTCCTTTAGTCCCGGCTGGTGTGGAGCTCCCGACAGCAGGCACGTGGAGGGCCTTTAGTCCCGGTTTGTATAAGGGGGGGGGGGGGCTTTAGTACCGACCCTTTAGTCCCAGTTCCAGAACTGGGACTAAAGGCCCTCTAGAACCGGGACAAATGGCCCTTTTTCTACTAGTGTAACAAGCAACGGTGTGTTCATGGTTAAATCGTTTTATATGGATGTCATTAACTCTGGCCCAATCCCAAGATTCCTACATATTTGGAAGGTGAAGGTCCCCTTGCGTATTATAATCTTTATGCGGTTTGGACACAAGCAAGTGACCCTTACCAAGGACAACTTGATAAAGCGAAGGTGAGTGGGCAGTCCACGATATTGTTTTTGTGTGCATGATGAGACAATACAACATTTTTTTATAGAGTGCCCCCTCGCGAGATTACTATAGCGATCAATTCATATAGCCTTTAACATTAATCCACCAACTAGCATTGAAGGTTTATTTGAGACCTGGCTAGCTGGTATCGATTTGATTACTGCGTCTCGTATTCGGATTGGAATATGTGCACTTTTTTGGGCTATATGGAACTGCAGAAACGATATGATATTTAACAAACAACATTCTTTAACATTTTTGTAGGTCATCTTCAGAGCCACTGCCTGGATCCGTACGTGGTCCTTACTCCAACGGAGTTCAGGGAGCCTTTGGTTACTGGGTGCATCCAATGAAAGATGACAGTACGGAATATATTTAACCGGCTTGGATGGCGATCTCCGCATAGAATAGGCGTTTAGTGTTCTATTCTTTTACACATGCCGGTTGTGGCTTTGGGAGCTCTTTTTTATTTTCGCTCCCCTTGCGAGCTGTAATGGAGTTAAGATTACCTTTGTTTTGAACCTTGTTTTTAATAAAGATGTCCGCATGTATTCTTCGGATGCAGAGGCCGGAGGTACGCCTCCTTTTAAAAAAACATTTTTTTGTCATTGTCAAGTAAAACCAATAGAGATCGGACCTATAGTTCCCACCCTGGAGCTCAAGACTCTTCACTCGAAGAGCACCTCCAAACCTTAATTCTCTATGTCACACCATCCCCATTTCCAATAAAAAAGTCACTGATGGATCAATGGCACCCGTCTGTTTGTGTTAGATAATTATGGCTTTGGTCCTTAGTTGTTCAGATAGTTCAGTTTTGTCTCCATATACCCATGATCCTTGTCTTTTCTCAATCGGGTAAACTTGTTTCATCATCCCGTCCAAAGTGGTATCCTTGTTTCTGTGGCATCGTTTTTCTTCCAACATGTTACGTCTTCGGCTATGCTTTTTTTTAGAAAAGGAGATTGTAAAATAGGGTCTAGTATATTGTTCTTGTACACGTATTTGTATATGTATGTAATTGTAATTGTGATCATCTATATATTAAGACGTGAGGCTGGATGTCAACTACCCACACAAAACTCTAAACCCTGTGTTTCAATTTGGTATCAGCCAGGTCGAGTCGCTGCCGCCGCCAGTACCTCGCGCCGCCGCCCGAACCTCTCTCCGCACAGCCGCTGCTTCCGATTGCAAGCTAGCTATCCATCCATGCAAGCTAGCCATCCATCAGCGCCGCGTAGCTAGCTATCCATCAGCATCCATCTGCCCGCTGCTGTCGCCGCGCGTGACATCTAACCGCGCCGCCGCTTCCGATCGCACTTGCCGCGCGAGCCATCTTCCGCGACTTGCTCCGCTGCCGCCGCGCGCTGTCCCTTCGGCGCCGCCGCTGCGATGTCGTCCGCCGCTATGTCCGTCGCCCAAACTAGCGGCGCCATCGTCTCTTCTCCCGTCGCCTCGATCCCCGCCGTGCTCGCCGTCCCGACGATCTACGTCCGCCTCGGTCGCC
>NC_057812.1:655366001-655366665 GCF_018294505.1 Triticum aestivum
GGGGGGCATCACCAGCACCGTTCTTGCCGGTGCCAACCTCCACGGACACCTCGATGGCACCAAGGCGGCACCGGCTAAAACACTCGTTGTCGGCACCGGTGAAGCTGCTACCACCGTCGCCAACCCGGAGTACCACCAATGGTGGGTTCAAGATCAGCGCGTCAAGGGGCTTCTTCTCACCTCCATGGATGAGGATATTGCATGCCAACTTATTGGCTGCGAGTCGGCGCATGCGGTGTGGACAGCCGTCGCCGCCATGTTCGGCGCCCAGAGCCGCGCCAATGTCCGCCACATTCGGCGGCAACTTCAGTCGCTGAGGAAGGACGATCTGTCTGCCGCGGAATACATGCACAAGATGAAGGCCCTGGCCGACACTATGGCCGCCGCCGGCTCTCCGATCCGTGATGATGAGCTTATCGATCACATCCTTACTGGCCTCGGCTCCGCCTACAACTCCATCGCCACCTCCTTGGGCGTGAGTAACGCACCCATGCCCTACTCTAGTTTTTACTCATTGGTTCTGTCCTTCGAGGCGCTGCAGGCACAACAGAGTGCGGTGGAGGGGTGGTCTCCCTCCGTGAACGCCGTGACCCGTTCGGGTTCGTACGGCGCGGGCGGACGCGCGCCCTACTCCGATTCCTATCCCTCCCACGGGGGGGGGGGG
>NC_057812.1:655366745-655367361 GCF_018294505.1 Triticum aestivum
GGGGGGGGGGGGACGCCCGACTGATGGACATGGCCAGCCCGGGCAGAGCCGCCAGGGCGGTAATGGAGGCAACACCGGCTGCCGTGACCGCAATGCTGGTTATGCCGGCAATGGCCGGCAAGGTGGAGGGGGCAACACCGGCAACAACGGCGGAGGCGGTGGGCGTCGCAACCGCTGGCGTCCCCGGTGCCAAATTTGCAAGAACTGGGGCCATGAAGCCGACGACTGTCGCAAGCGCTATGATCAGGATCACAACTCCCGCTCCGCCAACTCGGCCTCCACCAACACCGTCGACTTTCCTTGGGTGTTGGATACCGGGGCTACGGATCACTTGAATAATGATCTTGAGCGCCTCCAGGTTCATGAGCGCTATGACGGCAAGGATCAGGTTCAGGTGGCCAATGGTGCAGGTTTGTCTATTTCACACATTGGTCATTCGCGTTTACCCGGTTCATCTCTTAAACTGCGTAACATCCTTCATGTTCCACACATCAGCCAGCATCTTCTCTCTGTTTATCGCCTTCTTTGTGATAATGATGTGTTTGTTGAATTTCACCGTCGTTTTTTCCTTGTTAAGGACAAAGAAACCAGGCGCGTCATCCTTCACGGTAGAAGT